>NC_041341.1:13646048-13946048 GCF_004354835.1 Perca flavescens | reverse complement strand
AGTCATGTTGACGAGCTGAAACTTTTTGTCATGCTTACACAGTGGCTAAAGTTCACCCATGTTAGCTGACAATCTCCAAGTTGGATATGAATCGATCTGTGGATTTTGTTACCTTTGGACAGAGTCAGGCTAGCAGTTTCCCTCTGCTTCCAGTATTTATACTAAGCTAAGTTAACTGCTAAACTGGCTGCTGGTTGTTGTTTCATATGCACATGCATGATGTGTCTATATTTACCTCTAAATCTGGGCAAGAAAGCCTATGTGAAAGTGTATTTCCCATTATGTCTATTCCTTTAGCATAAAGATAGTAATAGATCTTCTTATCAGTGGCTATTGGGAAATGATACAAGAGTGTGTTATTGTATTAGCTCTCATATTTTATGTCCAAACTCATCAGTTTTATATACGTTTTTTTGTTATTGCAGCAGGTTTCTAAGTACTTCCAGTGCCCTCTGCTGCTGAAATTACAGTGGAAGCTCTTTACATTGCTTGAATCTCTTTGGTTCTGTAATCAGCTGTGACTGAAACAGTTTCCTTCGTCTGCAGCATTTCAGACCCAGTTTTTAAAGTCAAACTGTTGGTCAACAGAGTTGGGATGTGCTGTGAGATGCAAAGGAGTTGAGAAGTGGAGCAGACAGCAGCAGGTCATTAAATTGGGACGTATCACTGCTCCAAAACCACACAGACGACATTTCTCAAAGACATCACTTGCATTGATTCTTATCCTTACATTGTATTTGGTGTCTCCACAAAAATCTGCTGTGATGAAATCTTTATGTAAATCACTGTATAATACAGTGTTCCAGTTTGTTGTCCTTATTTTCTTGTTCAAAACTGTATAATACAGTGATCCAGTTTGTTGGCCTTGTTTTCTTGTTCAAAAACACAATGCAGAACTTCCAAGTGGAGTAGTGCTGACTTCCAGGTTAGATTATAAAAAGACAACATCACTCGTATAATATAGTAAAATAAAAAATACTAAGTTCCAAAATCAACAAAAACAAGAGGAAAGAATAGGACATAAAAACCAACAAACATATAGACACACACACCTAATTACAGTACGTGGGAGGAAGATGTCAAGAGAGAAAGACAATGTGTGTGTGTGTGTGTGTGTGTGTGTGTGTGCAGCAGCTGTAATTACATACTATGTGTCCATATCAGTGTACAGGCTACAATAACACTGATTAAAGATTAAATCTCTCTCTCCTGTCTCTCTCTCTCTCGCTCTCTCTCTCTCACACACACACACACACAAACACACACACACACACACACACACACACACATATTAACACGACATTAAGATTGATTTATATCAATCATATACTGTAGTATATCTTATGTGTGTGTGTGTGTGTTGTATTTTTCTCTCTCTCTCTCTCTCTTTCTCTGTCCCTTACATGATGCTTGCTCGACCATGAAAAGCTCTTTGGCCTGAACTCAACTCCTCCAGGCCAAGCTGTCTGCATTTTGTGTGTGTGTGTGTGTGTGTGTGTGTGTGTGTGTGAGAGAGCGAGTGAGTGAGTGAGTGAGTGAGTGAGTGAGTGATTGTGTGTGTGTGTGTGTGTTTGTGTGTGTGAGATAGACACTGACCTGGCTGAGCAGCCTATCAGCAGTCAGGTCAGATGACATCACAGCCAATACAAACAGGCTTACAGTTAACATGATCTGTGAGTTCCTCTATCAATGATCTTCATATAAAACAGCTGGTATGGGTTATTTTGTATGGATTGCTATGTCTTAGATGAACAATAGCACATGTGCACTGTCAGTACTGAAAGGCTAAAATGATACATCAATGGAGCTGGAAGAAGTACTCAGAGCCTTTACTTAAAGTGGCTGTATGTAACTTTCAGTTTGTGTTGATTCTAGCGGCCGCTTTGGACAAAAGTGGTAGTGTTTTTACCACGCTTGCTGTCGTAAAAGTCTTTTCTTTACGGTTCTGTATTAGCGTTACCGAGTCATATAGTCGCAATGAATGTTATGCTCGGACAGAAAATCATTCATTTACAATAAGAGAATACGTTACAGATGCATCGTTGCATTTCAAGTGTTGCATACTTAGCCTGAATGTATCATGAGCTAAACCTGGTATCACTGTTACTGTGTCACTTTTAAGAGTTTGTTGTAGCAACGAACGTAATAATAACTTAGATTTATATAGCGCATTTCATGATGCCAATGGACACTTTACACAGGTACATGGGGACAAGGGAAAAGAAAATAGTAGGCCAACACAAACATGAACTAAAAGGAATATAATGTCTGCGCTAAATGGAAGGGGGACAAAATTTAATGTAGGTTACTGACGTACAACCACATTGCGCATTTTAAAGTTATTTTATGAATGAAATAGACATATTACATACCTGAGGGCCAATTCTGGGACATTTTTGAATCGTTTACAATCCCAAAATTTCCTTTTTTTCTGTGATGGTCCTGCCCAAATATCAGCCATAACTACATCAGATAACTTCTAAAATAAAATTAGAAAACAATTAGGCCTATATAAATAAATAATAAAAAAAGAATGTGTGCTCTGTGGCGCCATCTACCTACCGTAAATCATTCTGTGCCTTTGTGGGAAAAATCAGACCTGGGCAGAGGCATTAATAAAAACTACAAAAAAATGGCGTTCTTTTTACTGTAAAGGCGCTGACACACTAACCCGATAATCGGCCGTTGGACAGTCTGGCGAGGTCGGTGACTGGAGTCTGTTCGGTGTGTCGTCAGTCTGGGGGGCTGTCAGCGTTCATTTTGGCCGACCTGACATGTTCAGTCGGCGGCAGGGCAGTCGGGACTCACCCGGAAATGGCGAGCGGAATGAGGTGACTAGAGTCTCTCAAAATCTGACAAAAATCTTTTAAACTGACCTTTGTTGAGCTGAAATGAAGACAGATTCTGCAACTGCATGGCCTATTTCTCGCTTAAAATGTTTTCAATAACATGTTTCAGTGAACTATTTTAGTACAATATGAGATCGTATTCTGAACGAGCCGCCATGACAGTCTGGCTTTGAATTTCCAGAGAAAACAAACCCATGTGATGCGTTCGTCCAATAAGTTGCCGGTTTTAATTTTTTGCGCAACACTACAGATTAGCGCCGCCTGCTGTTATGGAGACGTATTACGTCTCGTCTCTTTGGTGTGTTCTGAGGCACTTTTGGGACCAACTCGGGGAGACTGATCAGTCGGACTGGCTTTTCTGCTGACGGTTGGCCGTCTGGTTGGTGTGTAACTGCCATAAGTCTTATTTCCTGTTTTATGTCATTTATGATCATCAGATGAAAAATTACACTGTTTCAGAAAGTTACATATATTAGCTTTAAATGAAAGTATCAATACAATTGTGTAAAAATACTCCTTTAAATTAAAAAAAATACATAATTACAAACATGTAGCCAGGCAGTAGGAGGTGAACCAGAATTACTTGCATAATTGTTCTTAGTCTGAGGAGCTGAGAGAACCATTTACATTCATACTAGTAAGTGAATATATGCTGTATAAAGAGTATGTGCTCTAACTGAATACACTCATAGTTGTGTTTTCTCCTCAGTGGCAGTTAGTGACCACTAGGAGGCAGAATTAACAGTCATACACACTCACACCCACACACTCCCTAATTAAAGAAGTGAATTCCCATGATCCACATCAGTACAAATGAAGAGATTAACTCACGTGCGACTAATAACGTTCACAAAATTAAAGCTACTCTCCTCTCTTAGTTTTCAGTATTTGCTGTGGGCAAAGCTGAAGCCAATGTGCTTTGACTGTCTAATGCGTTGTACAGCAGCAATAATGAATATGAATATAACGTGTGAAACATTTGGTGAGGGTACTGAAGTTTATTTTTTTCACAGAGTAAAATGTAGTTTTACTGAGATTTTGTGTGTGTGTGTGTGTGTGTGTGTGTGTGTGTGTGTGTGTGTGTGTTTGTGTGTGCGTGTGTGTGTGTGTGTAGACTAGCTCTAATTAGCTCTCCTGGGCTAATCAAGGTCAGTATGTTGTCCTGCTGATACCTTGTACATAATGACAAATGTACGTTATTAATAGACACATATTGTTGTGTGTGAAATGGAGAGATTGGGCAGGTGTTGATGTGTGGTTTTGCGTTGATGTATTCAGCTGTGTATGAATAGACCCTGCTGACAGATTCACACACTCATGACAGTAGGCTCAGAGGAGGGGGGAGTATGTGACCAGATTTGAACCTGTGATGCTGCACCACATGACCCACATCTGTGACCACCGACCAGTAGACAACAACTTGTAATAAAATATGTGTCTATAAGGTCTAGATAAAACTGGGCTAACAGAACTAGAAGACTCGTAGGACTAGTCAAGATTAAAACTGGTAGGGGACAAGTTGTTGGTACAGTATGAAACATAGAAAATATAGTTAGGACTGGTTGGATTAATAGACACTCGGTTGGACTGGTGAACCCGTAGCTCTAGAGAATAAGAAGGACTTGTAGATGACTGGTAGAGTTCTTTTCCAGTCCTGTTTATTTGTCATTTTAGTTTTCTTGTTTTTGAATCATTTTAATTTACTTGCTTGCTTATTTTTGTCTTTCACTCAATTCTTTTCCTCTTTGTCTTTTAATACAGTGTCTCTTCTATTGGTCCCTCTTGATTCCTTTGTTAAATTATTCGTTGTTTTTTTTATTTGCTGTTTTTGTCTGTTTTCTTTCGTTCTTGTACATATTCATTCTGCATTTTGTTCTTGTGAATTAAATAACTAATAGCTTGTATCCTTCTCTCCTTTTAATCACGATGCCATGAACTGGCTGATAGAGCGTGAGCAACACAGAGATAGAGAGACTGTGAAAAAGGGATTTCCATTGAGACAGAGTGGCTGTCATCACCGCTCACCCTAAATACCATCACCTCAGTGATTCAGATACACTGTACACTCTGTATCTTTCTCGCAGTGTGTCGGTCGCCATCCTCTATCCACACAAGCGTTCCATCAGACAGACAGTCAGGTGGCGATTCTCTGCTGTTTAGTTTGGGTTTCCTCTTCTTTGCTTTTTGTTATTGGGGAAGCAGATGATAGAGGGGAGAGGGAGGAGGAAGAGGAGAAGGAGGTGAGACAGCTGTCTCCCTGTCGATGATGTGGAGTAGTTTCCTGGGTCAAGGTAGGAAATCCGTCTTTTGTCCATTTGTGTTTGAGCTCCACATTTAGCTGCGTAGGTTTTCAATGCAATCGTCTTTTTTTGTATCAGTTATGTGTGAGTGTGTTTTTTAGTTTTTTTAGTTTTTTGTTTTTTTTGGGGGGGGGAGGTGGACTTGATCCTTGACTGAGGTTCTCGATCCTTGACTGAGGTTGTAGTCTCTCTGCTCACAATGTGAAAACTGTCAGTGTCACACATTATCAGCTGCTTATCAGAAGTTTATTATAATTATTGTGTGACGATTATATTCACATCACAACAAAATATCAAATTTTCTTGGGTGTTGTTTTCTACTTTGTTGTGTCATTACAGTTTATTGGAACAGTCAATCAGTACATTTCTATTGATCTGCCTTTGTTTGAAGCTAAACAGTGTTTTCTCTTGGCTTATGTGTAAAAGTTGTGGTTTTGATAAAGAGAAGATGTGATGAAGGCTGATGGAAGCTGATTTAAACTATAAAGGATGTTGTTAGTCATTAGTTTTGATGGTATTTGGTCATAAACCAATGTATTTGTATTTATTTTTCACAAAACAACACAAATATGAGCTTCATGCTGGTGCTATGAAAAGTCAAGGGATCACTGCAGTCAACAAGATTCACCCTCTGAGGACCATGCATGTCTATTGAAAATTTCACAACAATCCATCGAACTGTTGTTGAGATATTTCAGGGCTCTGGACCAAAGTGGCGGACTGACTGACAGAACAACATTGCAGTCCAAAATCTGTTTCAATCAGCCATCATTTCTCTTTCTCAGTATTAGGGTTGCAGATGTGAGGAAAATATGCGATATGCGATAACGTTGTTGAATAATGCGATAACGATATTACTTGCGATAAACAGATATTAAAGTGTACTCAGTTCTGCATTTCTGCTGCTTTCATTCTGCTAAAATACACATTGCTTGTTGACTTAGGAATTTATTTTGCAACATTATTTTATTGAACAAATTATACATTGAATTAAATATAAATAAAAGACACCACTAAAAAATAGTTACATTTTAAATTGTAGTTTTGTACTGATATTTTCTTTCAACTAACAAAAAAAACCTCTGAGTGTCTATTGCGATATGTAGCAGCCTTTAGTGATGTGTTTATTGCGCAAGTTAGACTTAAACTTAGACTTAGACTTCTCTTTATTGATCCCTTTGGGATGACTCCTGCAAGGAAATTAGATTTCCAGCAACAGATTTTAGCATCTTAATTAGATTTCCAGCAGCAGATTTTAGCATCTTAGTTGATATTGCGACGGCGATAAAAAAACAATATATAATTTGCAGCCCTACTCAGTATGCCAACTTTTCCACCTTGATGAAGTGCAGATGGAAATGTACCTGCTATGGATAGTCTCTCTGATACAAACGGTACAACACTGCAGCTTCTCTTTATTTGCTCACTCTTAAATGTGATTATTTGTGTACTAAATATGGAAGTCTGACGTTTTCCAGGAATATCATCAGCTAAATGAACATTAGGGATCCTTACATGCAGAGAACTTCTAGAATATTCCTGGGAGAAACTGAATATTTGATAGGGAGAAAATAAAAGATGCGATTGGTCAAGACTTCCTGTCTGTCTGACATTCCTCTCATTATAGATATAGCGTGACTGCTGTGATTACCCACACACTGCTGCTTATCATCTCAGCACAGTGTGTGTTTGTCGCTTTCTAACACACATGCACAATTGTTTCTCTTGTCCGGTTTTAGTTCTGCAGATTAAACCTGAGCTTTATCCCTTACTTTTCTCTTTTAGAGATCATCTGTTTTTCTCTGAAAACAAATAATACAAAATCATAAACACGAGTTAATGCAAATTCAATTTACTTTAAAATCAGGTTCTGTTGTCTCTTTGGTTCTTCAGGTGTACTGGTAGAGCTCACAGTTGCCTGCAAAGAGATTTAAGACTGGTTTGTTTTCTTAATTATATTAATATGATTACATGTTACAAACAGGTTGGATACTGCACTCATTTATGTACATTAAATACATTTAGGCACATACTGTACATATATACACACTTACACATACACAACACATGCACTCAGCCATACATATACGTTCACACAGACATGATCGAGCATACATACAGGGAGTGGTCAGATGTTCAGTAAACTAGTCATCTGTCTGTTTGAAAAGAAGAGAACACGCTGGTTCAAAATTCATACTTTTCCATTCGATGTATTCTGTGTTTTTTTCTCCAACTTTTCAGGATTCTGAATTAATCATTTTTATCTTGACCAGTTGGACGTT
This sequence comes from Perca flavescens, assembly GCF_004354835.1. Lineage (NCBI taxonomy): Eukaryota > Metazoa > Chordata > Actinopteri > Perciformes > Percidae > Perca > Perca flavescens. The sequence continues at coordinate 13,938,617 of NC_041341.1, read as the reverse complement.
TTACCAGAAATGCTGTGCTTTTAAGTACAGACTTTTTTTTAAGCTGCTTCTATAAAACTTAGACTTTTAGCCAAAATGTGTTTAATAATTTGCATGATATGTACTTAATTAGCATTAACTTCCCCACAGTTTCTCCAGCACTTAGAGCTTAATCCTCTTTTATATTTTAGGAATAATTTCTGGGGTCAAGAACTCATATTTATTTTCCAAGCAAATACTCTCCAAAATATATTTTGCATTTTCTTGTTGTTTGTTTATCACACCCTCTGGTGTGTAAATGCCTTAACTCTGAACTAAGAGCAATGTTTCCATGGAAACAATCAGAAACTGATGAATTTCTCCATGAGGCAAACTTGTTCTGCTGGAGTGAACAGAGCTGAGTGATTTGACGCTGGTCAGTCATGATTTTCAGTCTGAAAAAAGTTTTTATTTACCAAAAAGCCATTGCAAGTTAATGAGTTTAGACATCTTTCTGAATTCTAGATAGAGCTCAGCCATGGTCGAAGTCTATCCTTGTGAAACTGGTCCCAGTTTGCTTAGTTTGGTGTCATTTTTTTCCCTGCACTGTCGCCTCTTTCTGTCAGAACTAGATTTATTCAACACATAGATAAGAAGAAGAAAGTTTCGCTGGTGCTGCCAAAAATGATTTTTTTTTTTTTTTAAATTAGATGTTTCCCAAAAGGGACAGATCAGATAAAGAAACACTGCTGCATTTTATTTTCCACTGTGCCAAGTTTTTTTTTTTTTTTTTTTTTATAAAATACCTTTTCTTGTGCTAATATTTATTATTATTATTTTGTCCAGGCCCATTATTTTGTCCAGGCCCATGCTAAACATGCTGGAATAAAATAATTTTTTTTAAAGGTTTTTAGAACCTGAGTAGATTTTTTTCCAGAGCAAGAGATATGTTTTAATCTACTGGTCAGAAAATTTAGCATTTTTTATCTCCGCTACTGGAAAGACTAATTCAAAGAATGGCTAAATCATCGGTATGTTGTTTGTTCTGTCCAATACTTTAACATATGTTGGTTTGGCTCTAATCAGGCGATTGAGCTGTTTTCTTTCTACGGAGTCTCAGACTGGCGCTCTAATGTCTGCTTTCATATATCTGGTCTGATATGTGTGTGTGTGTGTGTGTGTGTGTGTGTGTGTGTGTGTGTTATTTTGGATGAAGAAGGATCTGAACGTGACCTACTTAAACACACACACATACAGGCTTGTTATGCTAATGTGAGTGTTTCTCTGCATAATAATAATGCAGTGTGATGTCTTATGCTGCCGTCAGCAGAACCACTCTATGTCATTCTCCCGCTCTCCCTCTCTGTGGATAAGGAATGTGTGATGCAGATGAAGGTAGTAAGACGGGTTCTCCTCCCAGTAGGATCACTGGTGTATTAATACCCTGCGTTCTTCCAGGCTTCATCTCAAGCTGCAGTGATTTCATCTGCAGTAGGAAGCCATTGAGGGATTATGTCACTGTACTGTAAGAAGCACAACTGGGCCCGTAAAGTCTCCATTTGTACCCACTTCCTCCTCTTTGGACCAAAAAGTCAGTTGTACTTAGGGAGATATTTTTTTTCGCCGCATCCTAAACGCACCCCCGTTCAAATGAATTGGAGGACTGCCGTTTTCACCTGATTGGGTGTGAATGCAGCCTTATTGCTGTTTGGTCAGTGTTTCTTGGAGTCAGTTACAGCGAATAACTGAAACATCTGATATCACTCTTCATTTAATTTTAAGTGACTATATGTAACTTTTACACATTTCTGAAACTGTGTAATGTTCCATCTGATGATCATAAATGACATGTAACAGCAAACGAGACTAACAGTGAAAAGAACGCTATTTTTATATAGTTTTTATTAATGCCTCTGCCCAGGTCCCACAAAGACACAAAATGATTTCCGACAGGTAGACACCTCTACAGTTAACACATTCTGACAGATCACAGATTGCGGTGTATCACTGGAAAAGCCTGTGTTAGTATATCCAGCCATGCAAGTAAAGGGTGGCAGGAGAATTCTTTATATAGGCCTAATTGTATTTCAGAAGTTATCTGTTGTAGTTATGGCTGATACTGGGGCAGGGCCATCACAGAAAAGAAGGAAATTAAACTAAGAACAACTTAAAGCTAAAAGGGAAAGTGACAAGACAACCGGCAAAACCGAGTCACACTCGGGCTTTCAACAGATATAGACAATTACAGGATTGTAAATGATTCAAAAACGTCCCAGAATTGGCCCTCAGGTATGTAATATGTCTATTTCATTCATAAAATAACTTTACAATGCACAATGTGGTTGTACGCCAGTAGCCAACATTAAATTACGTCCTCCTTCAATTTAGCGTAGACGTTTTATTCCTTTTAGTTCATGTTTGTGTTGGCCTACTATTTTCTTTTCCCTTGTTCCCCTGTACCTGTGTAAAGCGTCCGTGGGTTTCATGAAATGCGCTATATAAGTTATTACTACGTTGGTTGCTATGACAATCTCTTAATGCTTTGGCCCGTGACACAGTGACAGTGATACCCGTTTTAGCTCACGATAAATCCAAAGTAGGCTATGTTATTGTATGCAACACTTGAAATGCAGTGATGCATCTGTAACATATTCTCTTATTGTAAATTAATGATTTTCTGTCTGAGCAAATTTATTCAACGCGACTATATGACCTCTCGGTAGCACTAACTCTTTACGACAGTAGGTGTGGTAAAAACACCACCACTTTTGTCCAAAGCGGTCACTAGAATGAACACAAACTGAAAGTTACATATAGCCTCTTTAATGTGTGTTGTATTAACTGTGAACCAGCTGGTTTTGTGTGTGTCTCTTTCTCGCACACACTGTGCTCTGTGTAAGAGGAGACGGTATGCACACACACACACACACACACACACACACACACACACACACACACACACACACACACACACACACATACACACACAGAAGTAAATGCAGAAGAGTAATTTAAACTTTAATCCTCCAATATAATCTGTAAATAGTGTGTGGTCGTCTTCTCTCTCTCTCTCTCTCTCTCTCTCTCTCTCTCTCTCTCTCTCTCTCTCTCTCTCTCTTGACAGATTGACAGATGATTAGCAATAATATACAATAATATGCAAATATCAACAATCGAATCAAATACATAAAGGCATTAAATAACAATGAATACATTTATAATAATAAATGGCCAACTGTAATTCTTTTATTGATGTAATTACTCAGAAACATTTACTACTGAGCTTGTTTCTCTTCGTGTATGACAACAGTCTACATATTTTGCAGCAAATACTTGGGTAAGGGTTAGGGATCAGGGAGACGGGAAAACTCAGACTATAGTATATTATTTATTTTTTCCAAGAACACCTCTCTCAAATCTTTACAATATAGAAAGAAGTGAGATTCGCTCTGAACCTCTCTTTTATGACAGTGAACACAGCCTGCCCCCGGATAGCCTGTTCTGCCTTTCTATGACCAGGCTGTGTTCACTCAGTTTTTCTTAGTTTTCTATCGGTCACAGTGGTCTCTATCTTCCTGTTTCTCTCTCAGTGTGTATTTCTCTCTCTCTCTCTCTCTCTTCTCTCTCTCGTCCCCAGGGATAGAGTTTCTTCTCTGTGGAAGAAATGGCAGCAGGGGATTAAGGAGTAATACACGCACACACACACACACACACACACACACACACACACACACACACACCTGATGCTCAGAGTTTGTGGGTTCAGATAGCAATGACACATGCCACTCTTAGTCCAGTCACCTGATACACACACTCACACACACACACACACACACACACACACACACACACACACACACACAGAGTAGTGGGTGTGTTTGGCTTTTGCTCTTTGGTTCGTAAGAAGATGTGAGCAAAGTAACACAGGCAGACTCAAGAACAGCAGAGTACAGTGGTCGACAGATTAGAGTACAGTAGAATACATACAGACAGAAAGGGGAGAAACAAAGTAAAGTAAATCTGGATCGAGATAAAGAAAAAAAGACGTCTGGTTCAGGTAGGAACCTTTAATTTAAATAATTGCCATCATCTTCATCGCCATCCTCCGCCTTCCTCATCCTCAGCCTTCATCCATTCCTGCTATCTGTGTGAGAAATGTCTTTCGCTGCTGTCGGTTTCACTTTAACGGCAGCCGTTCACATCACTTCACAGTCTGATTAACAGCACCAGATGTTTCTCTTGTCTCTGCCTGAGTTGGATGATGATATAAGGAAGCAGTAATAATGATAAGCACAAATGTTCTCCAGCACACCATTCACACCTTTATTCACCCAACTCTGAAATTAGTTATTCAATATCAAGAGATGGAAGAGATTTGAATATACTGAGTTTTGAAAAATGAGGTTGAAAGAAACCCATGGGGTTGCTTCCTATTATTATATTGTTCTTATCGCTTTCCAAAGACTTATAAGACTGCAGAATGCTCCCTTTATTATATATATATATATATATATATATATATATATATATATATATATATGGATATTTATAAGGACTTCTCTGAGACTATTATAGCATGAGCTTCCAAAGTGTAGCTTACTCTAACCAGACGAGGTTTCATTTTGAGCTTACATTTGAATTTGAATCCCCCTTGTCACATTTGATAATCTTTTGATTGTTTTTTTTTTAACGGTTTTGTACACATTTTTGTAATTTTTCTATAACATAGTTGTTGCTTTTGTGATACATTTTATATGTATAGAGATGAAGCAGTGTTGGAAGAAGTATTCAGAACTTTTACTTAAGTAAAAGTAGCAATACCAGACATTGTTAAAATTGTTACAAGTAAAAGTACTGCATTTAAAATATTTCATAATTAAGTAGAAGTACCTAAATATGGTGAATGCAGCCTATGTAAAGTATCAAAACTCATAATGCTGAAAATTGTTATTATTAATTATAATTATTTTGATGCATTCATTTGTAATTAGTCGAGCTGATTCGAACTATTTCATAAACTGTTGGGTTGTTTAATATACTCAACGTACTAAACGCGTCTACTTCGCTGCTGTGCATTATCAAAAATATTATGCTTACATGTGAGTGCTGACGACTTTATTTGCTAGTTGTATGATTTTTGAGTCGGCACCCATTAGATTCCACAGATATGTATGTTTCTGTGTGTGTGCGTTTTGCTCACTGGTTTGTTCAAAGGTTTCACCCATTGATGGGTTAAGATGGAAATGTATTTAGCTAGTTTTATATTTATGATCATTTATTTACCTCTTGAGCATTTTTTTTATTGTCCACCAGGAGGTTTGACTTCTCCTGTTCAGATGGTGCAACTTACACCTGTATCAATGTTGAGGTACCGCTACATTTCAGCAGCAAATATTATATTATTTTTTACTTTGTCCAGCTTTTTATTTATTTTATTAATTCAGATGTATTAAACAAAACATATGATCATTAAATGATAATGCATTTGTTTTGTTTTTCCAAAAATATACTTCTTCTGAAGTCATAGTCTTAGTTAGTTTATAATTGAGTCCTAACCTACTTATTTTCATGTAAAATATGTCCATCACTGCAGTGAGAATATGCAGAATATTTCATTTGTCTTAATTCAGCAACAAGATACAGTCTTGGTCCACTTGAATTAAAAAACAGCTTGACATACTAGCAGTCAATGCACTAATACTAAAAGTGAACTAACAGATATTGTTCATGTGTTTTAAGAAAATATTGTTTCTGTTTCTGCTTTTATATTTCTTTATATTCCTTTTTTCTCCAATAGATCTATTTAAAAGCTACAATTAATTGTTGCTTTTAAGATGAACATTTTGCTTACACTTTTATGCATTAGTGACAATATTTAAATAATGTAATACATAATAATATTATATTATATTAATTTTGCTACATAATGAGTACTGTTACTGTAGAGTTTGCTGCTAATACTTCTGCACTGTTTTTGGATTGCAGGACTTTTACTTATTCACCCTGTGTTATTGATACTTTTACTTAAGTAAAGGATTTGAGCCAGCGGGTTATAAATGTCAGTCAACTGTAAGTTAGCTTGGTTGTTAACAAGAAAATAAATTCATACAGTTTATTCAGTTATTATGTTGCATGGACTCCTGTTTTTCTATGAATCATTCCTCTTATATAAAACTGAGTGGTGCGACACAGCTAATAAGTTATAATATGTTCCACTATTTTGTTTTTTTTGGCTCTTTCAGCTCTGTCAACTCAGCTTACTACTGATCAGAAACATTTGCACAGATTTAAAGTGAATATGTTAAAGCTGTAGTCTGTACAACAAAAGAGCCATGTTGATTTACCTACTTCATGCCTGCTGCAGGATATCAAATTATCATTCCACTTCAAAATATTTAGAGCGTTAACTGTTTCACTCACACACACACACACACACACACACACACACACACACACACACACACACACACACACACACACACACACACACACACACACACAGTAGTTGGTGTGTTTGACTTTTGCTCTTTGGCTCGTAAGAATAGTACTGCAGTTGAAACACAAGTTTTTATAGCCAGCTGGTTGCTATGTGCACGTTTTAGTATAATTATACTTACCTGGCACTGTGATTGTGTGTGTATGTCTATGTTAGTCTTGCTTCTTATTTATACTGATTTATTTTGGCAGTCCACCTGATCAGATGCTTTCACCCAAAAAGAGTTTTTTTCCTTTACTTTCCTTCATTTTTTCCTAACTTAAACCAACATGCAGCTGATTGAAAAAATGTTATTCAAGAGTACAACATGTCTGGAGGGTTAGGTCTTTAAAACTTAGCTCCACACCCTGGATCGCTACAAATACATTTTCATCCTGTTTGAAACACCAGAGACGATCTGTGTGCCAGGTCCTGCAAATAACTGAAAGGTTTGTCCCATTTGGATTTATAAGCCATGGGGGGATGTGAGTGATTAAATATCAGACACACTTCTTAGTAAACACTGCCATTGGCTAAGTTATGGGGGTGGTTTATGACAGATGACACAGAGCTCTATGTGTCAGATCAGTTACAGGAGCTTCAGTCTGCAGCTGACGGTACAGCCGACCACTGTGTAAGATTTTCCTTCATATGTCTTTATTGTGTGTTTGTGTGTGTGTGTGTGTGGCTGCAGTCAGACATGCCTGACTGCAGCCACAATCATAAATCTTACCTCAGCAGATAAAACTGGACTGACCAACAGGAAACTGGACACTTCGAATTAGAAAGGGTTTACAATGAATTTATAGACCATTTAATCTCAGCAGCTGCTGATGTCAGCAAACACAGTACCTGTAAAATAAACTTTGAACATTTAGAATTTAAAAACAGCAGATGAAATAAAAAAGCAATTCATTTCAATGGATTCACTGTGATTAGTGGATAGCTCTGCCCATCTTCAAACTGAGCAGAGCTCTTCATCAGCCAGGATAAGTATGAGTATGCAGGGGCATCGACCTCCCATGTCGCCGTATTTAAACGACTCCACATAATAGGAATAGTTTGTGATAAGTCTAATTTTCCTGTTAGTGACCAAGCTGACTAGCTAGCCAGCTCTGACAACTTGTTTCCACCTTCAGTATCTCTTCATTGATTGAAATTATGAATAATCCTGAGCATTATATGCTAGAGGGGAGTAAACATATAAGTATAGTGAAAATACAAAGATTGACTTTTGCATTACTTACTTTTCTCTTACTATGTCTATTGTGACCATCATGCAAATACAAAACCCCAAGGCAAATTCCTTGTATGTGATTTGATTTACACCACTCAGCTTGTAAACTGGTCAGTTCCAGTTTCAATATCTGTTTAAGTTTGAAACTTCTCAGCGCTTTTGTTATTTATTACGCTCTTCAGATTTGCAGGCTGCAGATGGAAAAGCGTTTCAAGAAACTTTAAACTGAGCGTGTTAGTTTGTTTAAATGTTGTGCCGCGTTTCACAGATCTTCAAGCTGAATCGCCAGCAGCCTGAAATAAAACTGTCTGGCTCGTTACTTCGTTGTTGGCCGGTTTTCAATGCTGGTTTACAGACTGTCTCCATGCGAATGCAGTAGCAGATGTGTAGCAATATTTATAGCAGCATCTTAGATCAGCAACTTACTGTAAGACAGAAGGGGAGGGTTAGTGTGTGTGTGTGTGTGTGTGTGTGTGTGTGTGTGTGTGTGTGTGTGTGTGTGTTGTAAACAGATCTCAGAGGACAGAATTACGATGACCCTGTCACCACGTCATTTATCACACACACATGAACATCACCGAAACATAATCTCAGATTCATACTAATCGTGACTCTGTTTTCATTGTCGCTCATTCACATTGTAAAAAGGACAAAATTAAGTGCAGTAACAAATACAAGCATGCAGACTGAAAATCTGCCCTTTCACACATGTAACACACAAAACGAAATTGTCTGTGTCAGACGCATTCTCACTTACTGGAAATATTCTAGATTTTTTGATTTGGTTTTGGCGCCTGGGTAAAGCGTGCGTGAGGCAGGACATGACGCGAATTACACTGCGGTCATGTAGCCGGTTCGTAATTTGGTCATAAACAACTAAGTCTCTTGCCGTGCCCTGAATTTGTCTGATGATTTTGGCATTGGCCCTTACCTACAGAAGTTTCTGAATCTCGTCCTCTTTCCAGTTAGTCATTTTCGTTGCCGTCTTTGTGTAAATCACCCTTCTTCTTCACCCTAGAATGTATGTTATCTTTCGGTTTCACGCCAGCGGCATGATAGAAATGTCAAAAACACGCCCACTAGCTCGCTGTGACAATGACCTGCTCTATTCGCACATGGGCTCAATAGGACATTACACACATTGTACTAGGGAATTTGCATTCTTACATACATTCTTACTGTATTATTGAAAGTGAACCTTTATTTTGGCAGGTCCACCAAGCTGACACATTACACCATCTTTAAATAGACACTAATCTGAATTTATAATCATAAATAATATCCCATCTAATTACACAGTGACAGTGATCTGAGCTGTTGTGTGTCCGGCTACATGTGTTTGATTACAGGTCTGTGTTGAGTCATGCTGTTCTGAACTTAATAATGAGCTTTAGAGATAAATGCAGACAATGACTCATAGCTCTGCTGTATGAGGATAAACTCAGACAACAGCATCATGGCACACTGCTAATTCACAGCTATCTTAAAGTCAGTTGGAAAACACACACCTGACCTGGCTTGGCCTGGTCTGAGTACAAAAACCAAACCTCTCAATCAAGTTTATTCAGATAAACATTTAAAACGGTCTATCCTCATCAGCAAGGGTTAAAACTGGATTCAACACATGTCGCAATGGATTAAAGTTCATTTAGAATGGGTATTAAGGCGTTTACAGTGGGATGGGATGGGTTAAGGCCAGTGTTGGTCATCTTACTTTAAAAAAAGTTATTAGTTACAGTTACAAATTACTTCTCCCAAAAAGTAATTGAGTTAGTAACTCAGTCATCACATTGTAAAAGTAATTAGTTACTCAGCAAAGTAACTGTGACGTTATTTTTTATGTTCTATAACGCCATTACGTTCTATAACATTAACTGATTGATGTGTTCAGCTTGGCCTTGGTCACCTGTTGCTGACCCGAAAAATCGAGCGTTGCTTGTTTTAACAGAGTGGCTCCGTCTCCTTCGCTGGAGCTCCTGCTAGCTGCGTTACTTGGGGTTGGGTTAGCAGCAGCAACAAGTGTCGTGTTAGCATGTGTTGATGTGAGGGGCTTCATAAGATTCAAGTTGCTTGAGGCAGACGTGGATAAAGTCTTTTTTTCTGGACATAGCGTGCATGTTCCATAAACATTCTTGCCTTTAATTTCAATGAGCGAGAAGTAGTGCCGGTACTTCCAGTTCGAGAACGCTACCTTTGAATTTCCCTGGCTCGTCGCTGTCTTGTGTTTAGTGGTAGTCAGAGCCTGCAGTCATATGCAACGGTGTCATCATCCCCCCTGCTCTCTCCAGGCAGCTAATGTCACCTCGCGCTTCATTCAACCAAATTGTAGTAACGCGCCACTTTACATTCTCAGTAACGATAACGGCGTTGCAACAATGGGAAAAGTAATTAATTAGATTACACCGTTACAGAGAAAATAACGCCGTCATACTTAAACACTGTTACTCCCAACACTAGTTAAGGCATTAAGACTGGGTTAGGATTGGTTACAAAACATTAGGTTAGTATGGGTTATAAGGCATTTGGAGTAGGTTATATAGAATTTATATTGGGTTAAGATGGGTTATAACGCATTTACATTAGGTTAGTATGGGTTATAAGGCATTTGGAGTAGGTTATATAGAATTTACATTGGGTTAAGATGGGTTATAACGCATTTACATTAGGTTAGTTTTAAGGCATTTAGAGTGGGTTAAGATTTGTTATAAAGCATTTTGAGTGGGTTCAGATGGGTTATAAGTCAGTCTGAAAACACAGACAGCTGGCCTGGCCCCAAAACAGCCTCTCAATCCAGTTTATTCAGTCAGTCATCAACATTTAAAGCTTTTTTAGAAACCCTCATCTGCAAGGGTTAGAACTGGATTTGGATGATAGTGCATTTAGAATGGGTTATGGCAGCCTTTCTCAAACGTTTTTGTGCCAAGGCCCAGTAATATTTGGCCCTCAACCCCTGGGGCCCACTTATGTAATTTTGCGGGGAAAAAAGAAAGAAACTTTAATATATTATTTACAGTTATAATAATAGATAGCGCAGAGGTTAAACAAGCACTATAGTGGCCCAACGTTTGCCAGTATCCACCCCCCTGGTGAGATGGCACAGACATCTGGACTAATCACAGCTGGCCTGGCCACCCAAAGGTATATTATTTCCAGATTAAAAAAAAAATGTTGAGCATTATCGGACATACTGAATGGGTTGGATTGCAAGCATTTATAATTCGTCAGACTAGTTTATAGTGTATTTAAAATGGCATAGAATGGGTTGACTTAACTTAACTTGGATAGATGGACAAAACCAATAAGACCAAAACCTTCTCCTCTTCTGCCTTTTCTTCTTCTTCTTCCTCCTCCTCCTCCTCCTCCTCCTCCTTCTTCTTCTTCTATGTCAGGGCTGATTCAGTTGCTCTCAGTGTTTCCACCCACACTTTGTTGTTATGAAATAATTCACTGCAGAGCTTCTACAAGCTGTGACTATAACATACACGGATAGAGTATGTGTATATACAGTATATGTAACACCTCCTCACATTAAATTTGGATTCAGACTTCAGAGATAGCACTACTTTTGCTGAAGCAGCCCCTTTCACCGCATGAATTTCACAAAAATAATGTGTTGATACGACTCTTAGTGGATTTAGTTACTTAGTGGAACAGAAGGATATAGACTAAAAAGTGAAGAAAATTATAGAAATTATTTCTGCCTAGGTTTTTGGTTGGGTTTGTCTGTTTTTCAGTCAGCAGGATTACGGAAAAACTACTGGACTTATTTTAATAAAACTTGGTGGAAGGTGTATAGGCCAAGAAGAACCCAAAAAAGTGAAACAGCTCTGTGTCACAGGGCGGATACACAAATTATTTTTCACATTCGTTAATATTGAGAGATAGGGCGTTTGTGCTGCATTCATGTGGTGTTGGAATAATCAGAAAAATAATTTCTCAGCTCTCAAAATTGCCTTGGCAGAGGTCTGTGCTCTCTGAGTGCCCTTCTAGTTTTTCATGTTATCCAGCAGTGGTTGTGTCTTCAAAGGTATTTTCATGATCTCAAAGATGTTTCCCGTTTGCCTGGATTGATAAAATGTCTTCTCTAACCCACCTTTAATTGCAATATTTCCACAGAATAAGCATACATTATTTATGTATGATCCATTGAAAAAGATCAAATTGGTGCAGTCTGTACAGTCTGTAGAAATGTTATATTAAACATTGGTTTCGCCCTGGGAAATTATTTTATCATTTCAACCAGAAAGTTCACTTGTATGATCACAAAGTGTTTTAATATACACAGAAGGCTCTCTCTCTGTCTGTAAGAACATCTGAAGTATTAAAAATGTCTTGTCAATGTCAATGCGTTGAATGATTTTAAAAGGACATCTTCCTTTTTTGATGTTAAACAGAGAACCAATCACTTCCAGTCATGTGCCAGGAACTAAAAAGCACACAAATCAATATTAGTGTCATGAGCTCAGTTATTGGAAATCAATCATTCAAACTCTTTCTCTCTCTCTGTTTCCAGGTGGTGGGTGTGGTGCAGTGGGCGGGACATTGCCAGGGCTAATTGGCGCTAATGGTCCCTCGGTAATGATGAAACCATTCCTGTCGTTTCCTGTCGAGACGACATCACCAGTCGGACTGTTCCCAAACTTCAACACGGTAGTGTGTGTGTGTGTGTGTGTGTGTGTGTGTGTGTGTGTGTGAGGGACAGTAACAGTGACAAGGTGTTGTAGCTGCAGGCGTTACAGGCTGACTGTGGTAAAGAGACAAGAGTCAACACACTGTCATCACTGTTCAGCCATTCCTGAGCAGGCTGGTGATCTCTGACCTCTGTGTGAATCCTACAGATGGACCCGGTGCAGAAAGCTGTCATCAACCACACCTTTGGCGTTACCTTTATACCCAGGAAGAAACAGGTCGTCTCATGCAACGTCTGCCAGCTGAGGTTTAACTCTGATGTAAGTGTCTCTGTTTGTGTTTAACTTGTATCATTTTTCAGACTTTTCCAGTCAGTTTGATTATGTTTCTTTGATAAACTTCTTGGTCCTGCTGCGATCAAAATGTTTGAAGCACATTCAAAGTAATAGTGTGACATTTCTGGAAATCCTCTAATTATTGGTCTTCCTCAGAGTCCGATGATAAGATTGATATCAGTTTCATCTCCTATTGTTCTGTCCATCCAGGGCATGGTTTGCCTAGCTTCTCACAAAGACTGCAAGCAAGGGGAAACTGCTAGCCTAGAAAATAAATGCACCCACTAACAACTAACTCAAACCTTGCAACGCCACAATATGGACAGTAGTTTTGCGTAACTGTGCCCAGCAGTTGCTGGTCAACAAATAGCTCCAACGCTAACTGCTGCTAAAACTAACTACAGCTTTGGAGTTGTTGGAAGGTGTATTTGTTCTATTTTGATGGAGCTAGGCTAGCAGTTCTTCCCTGCTTCCAGTCCATGTGCTTAAGGCTTAACATACTGAACCTATGTCTGTAGCTACACTTAGAGATGAAATTGATATCCATCTTCTCATCTAAATTTGTAGAAGACAGAGAGAAAGATGATTTCATAAAACGTTGAATTGTTCCTTTAACATAGATACCCTTCCTATCCTTGTTAGCTAGCATTTAAGCTAAAATGTCAACCTTAGCTCTCATTAGCAACTAGGGTTATATCCACGATGTTCCAGTTCTGGGATTTCTCCGGTGCCGCACAAAATGACGCCAGATGCTTGTCTTTTCGCCGTCCGTTTCCTTACGCTTTCTTAGTGTTGGAGGACTATCGTTAACTGTTTCTCAGATCTCTACAGGGTAAACTGAGACAGCTAGCTAGACTATCTGTCCAATCTGAGTTTTCTCTCGCATGACTAAACAACTTTTGAACGTACACGTTCCACCAAAACTAGTTCCTTCCCGAGGCTATTTTGCAGGGGCTCTGTGCGGAGCTTATCGCCGCCCATGATGATTGTGATTGGTTCAAAGAAATGCCAATAAACCAGATGCTGTGTGGACTAGCCAGACCCTCCTCCACGGTGCTGTGGAGGAAGGTCTGGCAATGCGAGACTAATTACCAATCAATCTCAGTGGTTTCATTACTGGGGAATGAATAAAACAGTGTTAAACAATCAGAACACAATTTAACATGGAGAGTGCTCTCAAATTAACATTTGCTTGCTAGCTAATGCCGGCATTACTTGTTATTGTTTGAGGTCTGGTCTTGACTAACTCTTTAAATCTCTGGTTGATGGCAGTTCATATCATCCTCAGGAGTCCTACCAGGACCTCACAGAGTTTTATGATTTGTGACGCTGAAAATTACAGGGTATTCTCACTTTTTTCACTTTTGATGAAGCTATAGGCTAGCATTTTCCCCATGCTTCCAGTCTTTTTGCTAAGCTAGGCTAAATACACTCTGGACCTACTGTATCTCTGGACACACAGAGATGGAACTGATATATTGTACATCTTATCATCTACGTCTCGATTGCTTGTTAGCTATTATGCTATGTTTACTAGATGTTAGGCTACTTTACAAATACTAGCTCATTAGCAACTACAAATCTGTGGTTACCGAATTGGGGAAATAATTAAAACGGTTCTGAACAGTCAGAATATAATGGAACATACAGTAGTGCTCTAAAATTTACATTTAGTTTGCTCGCTAATATTAGTTCTCCCTTATTGTTGATACTTGCATTGTAATCCTGATTTACAAAGCACATAGATTAAACTGACTGAAGTTTATGTTGGACTGTTCCTTTAAAAGATTTCCTACAATTTTTGTCTGCAGAGAACTACTAAGGAACATACTACAACTTTGTGAGGCTTGTTTTTGTTTAGTGGATGATCCTGTCAGACATTCCTTTAAAACAGCAGGTGTGTAATCAGGTTTACTGTACCTAACATCTATATTATTACAGTGCTGTGATACAGCTCATCCACATAATGACTGCTGAGAGGTAACAAGCTGCATCGTTAGTGACATGCCAGTCAAACATGACTAATTCATGAGCTGTTTAAGTTATTCATGAGTGAACATAAAAACAAGAATTACTGTTGAGGAAAGGAGACGAGGAGAGGGGTACAAAGGGCAGCATTAACTCAGTCTAATAAACTGAATAAAAGCTGAGTCATGGAGCTTCTAGACAGTCACATGAGGACACTGTTAACCTGGAGGTTTGTGTACTGAGTCAACACACTGTCACTCTGGGCTTGTTACACTGTGTGGTGACAACTTCTAAGATAAGATTTTGTCTTGGACAAACAAACAATGCTTGAAAAAATTGAAAAAGTCTGAACTTCATCTAAATTGTTCATACACAATTCTGGTTTCACATTTCAAGTCCATATACATCCCAACACATAGGCTCTCCAACTCCTGGTGTTTGATGTACAGGCTGAGTAGACCTAAAATACTACAATCTTCACCTAGCAAGCTATCTGTATCTGCATATCTTATTGTGAAAAACACACATAAATGCACACATACAGTCAATTATTGCAAGTATGTCAAATTTGTTATTTGTTTAGTACTTTGGTTTATGATTTAATACCTTCAGAATGAATGGCATTCTTCTGAGCTGACCCTTTCTGAAGTGCAAATTAGCAAATGTTAGCATGCTAACTAAATTAAGATGGTGAACCTGGTAAATATTACCTGCTTAACATCAGCATGTTAGCATTGTCACTGTGAGCATGTTAGCATGCTGACAGCATTTAGCTCAAAGCACCAGCCTGACAGAGCTGCTAGCATGGCTACAGACTCTTTGTCTTGTTTAGACAGCAGACATTACAGATAAAAGTTGGAAAGATAACTGTGTTTTGATGGATATAATTGATATTGACTACTATGACGTATAATACCCACACTGCTGTGCTAGCAAAACAGTTTTTGAATTTTTTTTCTATGCTAAAAAATAGTTTGACAGTGTCGGACAGTGATAAGGATTCAGCAATTTTTCATAAAGACTGGTGAAAGAAACCCTCAATGAAAGACTGTACTGAGTCTCAGAAGCTAGTGGAAGAGTGGCTAGACAGTAAGTGACATCAGGACTCATAGTAAATGACAGAAACAAGCCCAAACAGAAAATTAAAACTTCTCTGTATGTCTCTTTCTTCAGTCTCAGGCAGAAGCTCATTACAGAGGCAGTCGTCATGCCAAAAAGCTCAAGTCTCAGGAGAACAAGACCAAGGCCAAGCTGTCAATCACTGGAGAGACAAATGGGAGCATCACAAGTCCTGTTTGCCCCACCCCTCTTGTCTCAGCTAACAGAAGCAACGATCAGCACTCAGGTTCATTTTAATAACACTGATCTAAATACTGTTAATGTTACTTATTTTTTAGTTTGGAGTAGCAAACGGTGTTTTTAAAATTTTTTCCTTTTCCTTCTCCTCTTCTCCCACCTGTTTACCTCCAGATCTCTTATCTAGCCCCACGGACTCCTTTCCTCTTAAACCCTTCCTCCTCCCCTCCTGCTCCCCTCTCTCCTCCGCCTCCCCCTCCTCTAGCAGACCAGGCAGTGAGCCTCCTCCCTCCAGTCCTCCCACCGCTCTCCCCGCCTCAGGCCTCTTCTCCTCTTCCCCTTCTTCCCAAGCTTCTCCGCCTCCCCCTCCTCCAGCTCCTGTCACCTCCTCTTCATCCCCTGCTGCTCCTCCTCCTCCTTCCCAGGCCTCAACCCAGGATGCTCCTCTCTCAGTGGAGTCGGAGGAGGAAAAAGCGAAGAAGCTGTTGTACTGCTCTCTGTGTAAAGTCGCCGTCAACTCTCTGTCTCAGTTGGAGGCTCATAATGCAGGTGAGGAAGAACAAGATGATGTAAGGATTATTTATTATTTTTATCTGCTGCCATTTTTCATCTCCTCAGTGGAAGCTTGAGTGATCACATCCGTCCTTGAATGCAACAACAAGCAGAGCTTTTATCACAGTCCTTGAATGCAACAACAGGGAAAGCTTTTATCACAGTCCTTGAATGCAACAACAGGGAGAGCTTTTAACACTTGTGTTACTACATGATGATGATTACTATACACAGATATATTATTT
This sequence comes from Perca flavescens, assembly GCF_004354835.1. Taxonomy (NCBI): domain Eukaryota; kingdom Metazoa; phylum Chordata; class Actinopteri; order Perciformes; family Percidae; genus Perca; species Perca flavescens. The sequence goes on along the minus strand of NC_041341.1, from coordinate 13,921,922 downwards.
GTCTTCATCAAGTTTCAAGTATCTGGAGTTTGATTTAAATAGAAATAAACGGGAACTAGTGGGCTGGAAGGAAGGGAATTTATCTAGTTTTTCATTGTCATTATGTCTCGTTTCACAGAAGTTTGGTTTCTGTGTGTCTCTGTTTCCAGGCTCAAAGCACAAGACGATGCTGGAGGCTCGGAGCGGTGCCGGGCCAATCAAGGCCTACCCTCGAGCCGGAGCCAAGCTGAAGAACGGCAGCAGCTCTGCACTGAAGGGCTCCGGCCTACAGAACAAAACTTTCCACTGCCAGATCTGTGATGTCCACGTCAACTCTGAGATCCAACTCAAACAGGTAGAAACACAGCGGGCACATACAGTATAATAACATTATTCTAACCGTACTTTATACAGATCTACTGTCATAACTAGGAATGGATTTCGGACTCAGCCACAGTTTAACTATATGATATCATAGTGGGAACCCCAGAAGAATATCAATGTTTGTGGTTGTTGCAGCACATCTCCAGCAGGAGGCACAAGGACAGAGTGGCAGGAAAACCCAGCAAACCCAAATACAGCCCTTATAACAAACAGCAGCGCAGCTCACTTACTGTAAGTATTTCTCTACCTCTCACTTTAAATTCAACTTCCAGTTTGCTTTATTGGCATGAACCATAGTTAATTATAGATCTGTGAAGATCAATGAATGCATCAGTAAAATAGATGAATGCTTATAATAATGGTGAGACAATAAAAAAATATAATATTTGAATTAATGATTATGTTTATTTGCTTTTTGTATTTATTCCACACTGTTTTTTTTTCTACTCTCCTTGTTTCTTCACCTGTTTCCTTGGTTCCTCTATTTGTCTCCTTATGGTTCCTCTCCACTAACCTCCTTCCTTGTTTCCTCTCCTTTTGTTTCCCCTCCTCTTCTTTCCTTGTTTCCTGTCCTCTCCTCCTAAGAAGGAGTTGGTGAAGCCCTCCCTCTCTCAATCCTTCCTCTCCACTCCATTTACTCATCCGCCCTCCTCCCTCACCTCCACCATCTCGCTACCTCCCTCCTCTCTCTCCTCCTCCCCCCTCCTCACTCCCACCTCCTCACCCCTAACCCCTACCATCTCTCTCCATCCTCGTCCTCCAACCTCCTCGTCCCTCTTCACCGCCTCCTTCCTGCGTCCGGCTCCTGGACCAATCAGAGCGAGCCAAGGATCAATCCTCTTCACACCCTACTGATGGCAGCGGTGGCGGTGAGGAGTCGAACTGTTGACCTTTGACCTCCAGTTTGTTGGAGTGAGGGAAGAGTCAAGAAGAGACGTCAGCTCTGCCATCAAGGCTGCAGGGATTCAAACCTGCAACCTTCTCACTTGACTGAGGCTTCAAAAGGAAACTTGAAAGGAGAGAACCTTCTCCTTCTGTCTGGATCTTCTGTTCAGGTCTGAAACTTCACAGCTGACGCAACAGCAACCTGTGATGATGTTATCCAAACCAGAAAGGAACAGAGGCGGAAAGGCTCCCACACATCCTTGAAAACCTTGGATTTTTTTTTTTTACAGTCATGGAAAAGTCCTTCTTAGTAAGCAATAGGTTGTCAATAGTAAAAAAAAAATCAGTATGCTGCTTTTTTGTTGTCCCCATTTATTGTTTTGATGCTCCAGATTCAAAACATCTAAAAGAAAGTAAAACATTCAACTTGTGCATGGAAACATACAGTAGAGAATATTTATATATTTTTTTTTTTTACCAAAAAAGTACCTCTTTGTGGCAGCCCAAATGTACTGAAAATAAAGCTGGAGTTTTTTTTTAATGAATTTAGTTTTGACTAAGGTAACCAGGATCAGAACCAGGATTTGTGAGGAACTAGAATTGAAAAGCGGAATTAAAAAAATATCTCAACGATACCCGGAACCGAGACACAAAGGTGGACAAATTAGTCAGGTCTGGTTGGGTCGGGTCCTCGGAGTTTGGAGGAGGTTGTTTCTGTCTAAACAAATCTCCTCTGAAACCAGAAGCTCTTCTTGCTCTTGCTGGAGGAGCTAACCAGCACCAACCTGATGTCAGATGTCCTCCGTCATGAACAAATACTACTGCAGATGTCTTCATGTCATGTTAACACTGGACTGATGCCTCAGTTGTCCTCCCTCAGACGTCCCTGCACTCATGTTCAACTCGTTCCTAACATACAGCAGAAAAATAAATTAAAAGATAAGGCAGGCATTTTTCTAAATTGTTCTTATTGTTGACAAATCCCATGAAAAGACTAAAACCAACAATGTGTTTGTCTCTCTATACTTTACTTAATCAATACATTTAACATGCTTATTCACTCTCCATGAGAAAAAACTAAATATAAACATTTCTCTGGTTGCTTTTAGTTATTTTAGAGTTTATATATAAACATATTCACCCAAAGCTTTTTCACAACTTTCAAACAACCGTATGATCTCTTTGGTGTAGAGACCCTAGATTTGGTCCCATTACCTTTCCTCCTATTGCCACCCTCAGGATACACATGCTGCTTTTAGCTCTGCTATTAGTAAGGCTCTATGTACAGCTTAATATTTAGCATGTTATGTGTGACAAAATAATCTCAACTCACACAGCCACTAACCAGCTTTATTCTGAGCTTTTCAACTGTTCATTCAGTCTCTTGGGGCTGAGGTATATTTGTTATTTTCGTTGTTTTTTTTTGTCGCCTTACACTCCACTTCTCCCAGTCGCTATCACACAATATATTCATATGTATGTATATATATATATATGACAGGAGCCTATTACTATCTTAGACCTGGTTAATACACCACATACAATCACATATTGACTTTTGACATCTTGGCACAGAGAAAGAAGTTGTTGTCTAACCATGTGCAGTCTTAACACTTAACTTTGAAGGGCTAAAATGCTTTGTTTTTATAGATAGTATGGCTGCACGGATGGGGTTGAAAGCTAAGAAAAAAAGCTCATAAGTGGTGAGAGATTGAGTGGTGGTGAGAGATTATTTTGTCACACAAACAGATTTTCCCTGCTTAACGTCAGTATATCGTTTATATTGTATATTGTTTTTCTGTCCGTCAATTTCATATTGTGTGTAGTGAACCCTGCAGTCTCTGGGGGGCACTAGCAGGATTGTTTAATGTTGGTCTGGTGTTCGCTAACAAACGACATTGCTTTAGCTAGCATTTTTTTGGCCTCCAGAAGGTTGTTTGACAGTCGTGAAAGAGCTTCACAGAACCAGGAGAAACCAAAGAAAACTTAACACGTTAAAGTTAAAGACAAAGTGTAAAAGCACCTCCTCCAAGATGATGTAACAGGAGGTTTTGTTGAGAGTCCACTTCACTTTGCAGGCTCTTCTCTTATCGGCTATCAGTAATTTCAATAATTGAACCAATAAGCAACTAAGGGAGAGTCACTTGTTCTGTTCTGCAATCAATTAATTCAAAAACATCTGAGAAAATGATGCTGCATTTATGTGCTCCTCGGATGGTCCCATTTCCTGAGTTGGGAAGTTATAATGTGGGAACAACATGGACGCTACAAAGATGTTGTATTTTATTGCTCAGAGCGTTAAAACAACAAGCTGTTTTGAGTGTTTAAATCTAGTATGAAGCTTTATACTAGAGATCATCTTGCGACGTCACAACAGCCCTGAGGCTAAATCGGACCAGATGCGTAAAGTGGGGGGGGCCCTTTCCCTTTCCTTCCTACCCCCCTATCTCCAGCGGCCTTGCTCGGACCACACCCATTTTCAACCTTGCCCTTCATTTTAATGTCAACTACACACACACACCTGTAAAGTGCAGCCTGCTTCACGGGCTGCAGCGTGAAGCAGTCAGTGTTGAAAGGGTGTTGAATCTAAATGGGTGGAAAAGACTTAAAGGATAAGTTCACAGGGTATTTACAGCCAGTATGGACAGGAGGAACAATTACATTGACCAATAACTCTTTAAATGAACATATGGGCATGTGAGTGTTGTATTAGTACTCTATCTTTTTTTAAAGGAAGCACTTGAAAATCTACAAATAAATGTCAGTAAATTCATTGCTGCTCTTTTTGTAAATACAAAAACATATTTATAAGCAGTTATTTAATTAGTAAGAAACATTTCAAACTGTCTAATGAACCGCATACAAATTGAGTGCACAAAGCAATAATCTACTAAGTCTATATCTAAAAATTTTGGTTTGATACTTCAGAAATGAGTGCTAATGAACGTCAAAGCCATGCCGATGAAAAGACAGTTTAAGGAACAATGTGTGGGCCAGACTTTAAAGACTGGATCAAAGAAATTGGAAATCATAAAACAAGCAGAAATCTTTGTATAATGAAAGTGTTTTTTTATTTTCTATGGTAACGGTCAATATTTTCCTGTTTGTCTTCCTGCCTCCTCCTGAAGAACTTGAAGCATCTCAGTCTTCCAATTATGAACAAACAGATTTAAGGACATTATGTGTTTGTGTGTTTATCTATGCAGTATTTTGGTCTCATGGTGAGGTATCTCTTATCCATCACATCAACATACAAAATGTATCAAAAGAAGACAAAGTGTCAATTCAAATGTTGCTGAACTTAAAAATGAAGCTCTGAACTCTTTAGCTGAACTTCCTTCTCTGTCCGACGATGTCATCATGATGCAATAATGTACATATCAACTGCTGCTTTTCTATTTGCTCCGTTTCCTTATCAGTAATACTGAGGCCTGAGAGTCTTGATACTGGATGCGAGTCTTGACACTGGTCAAGTCTTGATACTGGGCCAAGGGCCGATACTGGGGCCGAGTTGCAATACTGGAATGAAACAAACAGGTATGCACTGTTTGAATTGAAGAGTTATTTCTAGTTGACATGATATAAACTTTTCCTTTTGGTTTAAACTGTCAAAATGTTTTTGCTGAAAACTGAGATTGTGAGTGTGAGGGCATGCAAATTGAAGTGTTTAAAGGAGCAGTTCACCCACACAGCTGCACACAGGGCCCCACTCTAAACCACACAGGAGTTGTTTTTAACACATCTGATTGTTATTGATTATTGTTTAGATGGAAATGTATTTGCGCCAAATTTGTGTGTGTGTTTTCCCCTCACTAAATATATTTAAAAAGAATAAATCCAGATTTTCAAAATCTAAGTTAAAAGCTGTGCTAGGCAATTTATTTTTGGCATTGTTGGGCAAGAATGTCATAATAATCTTTCAGCATGTTGTAATTGAAGTGGTCTGAGAGAACACTAGACTTCTGTACCTCCTCTTGGCTCTGTTTTCAGGCTTTATAGTGTGTTCCATTTGTGCTCGGAAGTTGGATTTTCCGAGGTTAAAGTCGGAAACACGCCTTCTGACCTCGGATTTCCGAGCCTGGAACTCTGACAACCACAGAGTACCCCAAACTAAAGATCCAACGTGGATGCTCCATGCATCAACAGTAGTGAAAGCTGTAGTAATATACAGTTATAAGCACTTATGTGTTATTTGTGTCTAGTCGTACACACAGCGCTGTCCATATATCCAAGGCCGTACTGGGACTGAAATTCAGCCCGGGACTTTAAGATGTAGAGGCCTTTTAGGCGAGTGCCCTTGGTGCACAAGCAGAAGGATTTTTTGCAGTTATTTTAATTCTAATAGTGTTTTTATGGTATAAAGAGAATCAGATTACGCTGAAGACCTTCAAGAAACTTTAGGATGACACCTGCCTCCTCAGGTTGTATAAGCAAGTCACCACTGCACTGAACACAACCAGGTCAGCAAAACCTAATCTCCAACACATAAGTCACAGTATACTGACTACCAGCATGTCATGTGCACAGTCAGTTGGAGTGATAAAATTGTTACAAATACTCATACTCGTATACTCAAAAACTACAGTGCAGTCCCATAAAATAGAGATTTGTGTGTGTGTGTGTGTGTGTCCTTACTTTCTCAGCTTGGCTCCCTGGCTCAGCTTGCCCTGTGATGGACCCTGCCTCTGCTTACTGATTGTGCAGCTACATATGCATGAGAAGAACATCAGTTATAAATATGACCAAGAATAAAACATTTTCTAATTCAATCTGTGCTTCAGTCAAGTTATTATCTAGTATGTGGAACTATTGGCATTTTATCTTATATGTAAATATCTGACTGATTGATATGCCTAATATGATTGCCTACCCAGCCCTGCACACTGCCCCTCTACCTGTCTGTTTCCTGCTCTTCCTCTCTCCTCCTCCTCCTCTCTCCTGCTCCTCCTCTTCTCTCCTGCTGCTCCTCCTCATCCTCCTCTTCTCCTACTGCTCCTCCTCATCCTCCTCTTCTCTCCTGCTGCTCCTCCTCTCTCCTCCTGATGAGAGTGTATGTGTGCAACAATAGAAAATAAAAACAATTAGCTTATCAAAGCAAAAATTTTGAGACAGAAGCAACTCAGGTATACAGGCCTAAAACTCATAAAAACCTAAAACTGTCCTACCTCATATCACCAAATCCAAACCTGACTGAAAGTAAACAAGTAAACTCTTTTTTCGGTGCCTTATTAGGAGGGGCCGCTCGTATCCCCCCTCAAGATTGAAAGTATTTCAATTTGGCCCGGTCTGAAACACTCACAGACACAGCGCTCCGCTGCAGCTGAACGGGCGGCGATATTACGAATCCCACTATGACCACGCCAAGTCCCGCCCTTCACACACTACTATTGGCCAGGCGTCCATGCTTACATGTACAGGTCCTATCCCCTGACCAATCCCCTAACCCTAACCTTAACCACTCGAGGTGAAATGCCTAACCCCAACCAATCGAGCTGTTTCGTAGGGCGGGTCTTGGCGTGGCCATAGTGGGATTCGTAATTTTGCGGCCGGCTAGGCCGGTCTCGTATTAAAGAAAAAAAAAAACGTTGTTACCACCGGCCGGTTCGGCCGAAAAATGGACCGGCCGTTCGGGATTGTTCCCGGTATTCCCGATGGCCAATCCGCCCCTGCATATATCTGTGGGCATGTTGTTACGCTGTTTGTAAGCACAAAAAACTGCGTAATGCGTTGTTATAAACTGGCATTGCTAACAACGGCTAACCTGGCTAGAGCTAATGAAAACAATGAAAATCCGACTTGTAAATGGAACGCATTCAACTCGGGTGTGACGTCATTCCCAGCTTTGGTTTCGAGTTCTGAGCAAGGGGGTAAGCTTCGCTTCAGAACTCGAGCCATCATGGCGCCATTTTGTTGCTAACTGGCCATCACCTCCTGTTAGCATTCCGCTGACCGCCATTTTTTTTTTTTACGTCACTTGACTGCAAATAACTTTACATCTGAAGCGTTTAAAGACTCTATTTGTCCGTTGTTTAGTTCCAAAGAAACACGACAATGTATAAAAGGCTTCATTACCTTGTACCTCACGTTATGGCTCCATAGCAGACGTTTTTGTAAAAATAAGCTAACGATTGTGTCATAACCAAGTGACTTACTGTCGCATAGTAGAGGAATTACCGTATAGTACAGGAGAAGCTCGCAGGCAGTTTCGACTTACAAGAGATGTTTAGGTTTAATTACTAATGTTAACTAGCATGTTAGTGATCAATAATTAGCCTGTGCCCATGTTATCTCCTTACATACACCTACACTCTCCGTATCTGTAAGATTGGGAATGATTGAGATTTCTCTTGGCACAGCTACCAGAAGACTTACAACTTTCAGACACGTTGCTCACGTCACATTCTCTCAGTTGGAGGCTGCGCAGTAAAGCTGGCCATCACCGGAAAAGTGCTTCTAATAGCCTTCACTGGTCTCCGTCCAGAGCAACGGGGTCTCATGGTCCATGATATACTGTCTATGGTTCTGAGGTAAATGGAACGCTAGATAATCTATCCTTTGACGGGAGACTTTGGCCAATCACAGGTCATTTTAGAGAGAGAGAGTGTTCCTATTGGCTGTTGTGCATGCATGCTCCTGCGACAGAGAGGGGAGAGGGAGAGCTGCAAGAAGAGGTCTCACTCTACTTCAGATTCTGTCGTTGAAACTGTGGTGACAGTGGTAACAGTTTTCTGAGACTCTGCACATCCATCCTTACCATTAAAACTTTTCAGAAATGATTTTGAATGGAAACTGGCTAATTGACTTAATGGGATCATAAAGCTATTTATAATAAAACAAGAAACAGTTCAGAAAAGAATTTAAGAAAGACAGATATTTCTTTTAGATTTAACTCAGAACAGCAGCATTCAATCGTCCTCAGACGTGTTAAAAAGAGACCCTTCCTGCTCCAGGGAACCTCCGTCCACTTCTTTATGTACAGTCTTTATTCTCTGAACTTGTTTTTTTATGATGATGATGCAAATATGCAAACACAATCTTGTCAGGTTGAGATTATGTAACATTTCTCTCCTTATCATTTTATTTCTGTAACTTTGATTTATTTGTTAACATTAAAAAATGCTGACATGCATAAGTCCTGCTTTCTTTTTAAATAAAGTTATTCGCTGACTTGATTTTTAAACAGCTCTGAGGCATTGACCTCAGTACTTTTTACTGATTGAAAAACTAAGAAAGCACTGAATGCTTTGTCGGATTCGTAGTCTTGATTAAGTCCCTATCATATCAGCCCTTGCTTGATTTGAGTCATCAACAAAAATACATCAAATAGATTTTATGAGACCTAAAAGACCCAGATGTGACATTAGTAAGTCTTGTGAAATCAATGTGACTAAGTACAATTTAGAGGTTTTACAGTACTTTACTTGAGTATTTTGGTAGTATATTTTGATGCTTATACTTTTGCACTTTTCCTATATTAAATGCAGGACTTTTAGTTGAAATATAGTATTTACATTGCTACTTTTACTCAATTAAAAATGTGAGTTAAGTGTGTTACACCACTGTTTGAAACCTCAAAAACTCCAATATGCCCTAAAATATAACTATAATATGTTACTATAGTAACTCTCATCTGTGTCCACTAGCAGGTACATGTTGACTCATAAATACCATTAGAAGGAAAACTGTTCTCTCTAAAACTGGTTTGAACATGTGGACAAGAGCTGCTGAGACTGAAACGTCAGACCTCTTCAGTAGAAAGGCCTGAACAAACCAGTCCATCTGAGGTCATTGGACAGGAAGGAGAGACAAAGAGAGAGACAGAGAGAACTGGACTGGACTGGACAGGAAGCTTTTAACTGGTTTAATCATTTACTGTTCACTCGATATCTCCTGCTTTGTGGAAATGCATGATCGGGCCAGTTAAAAGGTGATGAGTTTTCACTTGTGCCGTCCAGCTTGCACTTATCATGAGCCTGTGAATGCCATGACAACACCTTACACACACAGTTTACAGGCACACAATAACTGACCTTCTGTGAGACGTTTACATGGCGGCAACAAACCAGATTACTGTGAAAAGTCAATTTAGGGCAGGACATCAAGGAATATGTTAGTGATGTTAATTAGGCTATCTCCCTGAGAGATAGCTTTAGACAGTACAATTGGCTGAAGTTAATTCATTGAGTGGGTTTTAAAAGTATAATATGCAGTGCTTTTCTCATTAGAACGCAAATATATGAAAATAAGTTTACCCTCTCTATCACCCGAGCCACTAGTTTTCAGCCTGTATTTTTTAAAATGAGTCAGGAAGCCGACAGCAATGCCTAGCTTTACTTGTAATTGATATCAAACAAAGACAAAATGTTCTTAAAACAAAGACAAAATGTTCTTAAAATGGTTATTAATCGATACTATAGTGCTTCCTTGTTTACTGCTGCAACTGCATAATGAATAAATGCAGAGTAGGAGAAAAGAGATTCCGTCTCCACAAAATCTGTTGAGTATTTGATAGTTTTTTATTTGTGTTTTAGGACGTAACCAAACTTGTAGCGCTGCAGAGAGCATACTGTACAATGCCAGCTACAAGATGCTACATAGCACTAGTTCTGGTTGTGTACAGCTAGACTGGAGTATGCGACAACGTTAGCTGTTCTATGACGTGTAAACTACCATACCAATGTCCAGCACGTGAGTTCATTTGATGCATTGCTCTCCGGTTATGTGTTTATATAGTCTATGGTTGTGACACAGGCCGTATCTGACTTGTCGTGACCAGGCTTGTTGACTGGCATGGTTTGAATTGCCATAAGAAGGGTTGAACACAGGTCAGATAACCCAGTCCCACCCTGGTCATTGGTGTGAAAGAGGTCTCTCTCTCTCTCTCTCTCTCTCTCTCTCTCTCTCTCTGGCTCTGAGCCGTGAAAGAAGGGATCAACTTTGAACACTGTTTGTTTACAAACAGTAAGCTGATACTCATTGCACTCATTACATATTCTACCTTTGCTCCATAAATACACAAACATTAAATTTAAAGTATGAAAAATATGTTGTCTATGAAATTATGCACAAAACGTCTAAAAACCTTTTATAGCCTCAACCTTATTTAATCAAACGTTCTCTTCCTAGCTGTTTCTTCATTTAGTCCCAATTATCTTCATGTTTACCTTTTAAAAGGGACACAATGTTTTTTTTCCCAGTGAGGAGACAGAAAGAGAGAGCAGGGTGGGGAGTCTCCAGCCTGCTCTCTCTCTCTCTCTCTGTCTATTTCTGATATGAAGTGTAGATGTTCCCAACATGAAGAGTTGCAACAAGTAGTTGCACAATAAGCCCAGACTTTTGAGAGGAGGAGGAGAGGGGGAGGATGAGGAGAGGTGGAGTTTTTGTGTCTTGTCTGGGATAAGTGTGAAGCCTCAGAGAGATCCAGAGAGACGTTGACAACTGCTGCAACAGGATTATTAACAGTATTTGTATTCAGAGAGAAACAATTTCCACTTATTGTGGTACTTATATGTGGGAGAATTGCATTTGTTGTTGTTCTACTTGTTGTAACAGAGGGTACTTATTTTCGTGGTATTGCGTATATATTGGTAGCTTTTGAACTTATTGTAATAATATTACTTTGTCAGAGAGATATTTCTACATGTAGTTTTAAAAGTATTTGTAGTTTTAAGATATATCTTTATGCATTGATTGTTAGTTATTTCAGTAGACATAATAGCACTTAATGAATGAACTGATGAAAAGTATAGACTGCAGGTGTAAAGTAAAAATCTGAGTCGTACAGAATAGAGTATAAGTAGAGTCCAGTAAAATGCAGGACTATGAGGAGTCAGTGTCGTTCCTGGGGACCTGGGGCCCATTTCAGAAGAGAACCTTCTTCCTGCTCTGTCTCACCACCATCCCAAGTGGATACAACCTCCTGGCTGTCATCTTCCTGCTGGCAACGCCCCCGCACCAATGCTACATCCCCGACAATAGCAACCTAAGCCAGGACTGGATCCAGACCAGCATCCCAGTACAGGTCAGAACCAGTGAGAATGGCTTTCAAACCTGTTCAAAACTGAATGACTAGTGAATGAAGTTATTAATACATTAAGACTTTTATTTCATCATCAGCCTTTAATCAATTATTTAACTATTTTTAAATGCAATCAAAATATTTATTTGTGCATATCAACACATTTAAGTGTTTTTGGATCTGAACCCTTCATCAGCGGCATGCATCATTTGTATGTGTTACAAATCTTTGTTTTATGATGTGACAATGTTATGGTTACGGTTTAGGCCCAAACAGGACTTGGTTTGGTTTAGGAAAAGATCTTTGTTTCGGTTGTAATTACAATCGCCTTAACCCCTAATCCTCCTTAACTAAGGGTTAGGGTTAGGTAACCCTAACTTAAAGTTGGGGGACCTTCATTGTCATGGTTAATAAAACACCGGAAGAGAATATCTCCCCAAAATTCAATTAACTCTGAATTTCCCCTTAGCGCTACAAAGTGTTTTAGCATCATATTGTTTTAGTGTCTTATTGTTTTGGTTTTCTGGCCCATAACCTTACAGTTTAAGTTTATACTCTATTATTCCAGCAGTCGGTCCTCACCCAGAAAACAACCATATGGGTCGATTAAGCAAGCAGCTCATAACGACCGACTATTACGTTTCTTGTTAGCGAGCGATCTTTTGTGGATGAAGTAATTATCGCGAGAGGAAGTTCTGCGTAAAGGACCTATCAGACACCACTGCACTCTGAAACCCATTGTTTTCAATCCCTTGCGCCGGGCCACGTCCGCGTTTCGTGTGTTCTCCTCGACGCAGCGGCAGCGCAAACCGTGTTTGGTTTGAAATAAGTTGGGGTGGTGGATGAGTCAAACATACACAGGATTTTCACTCAGGATACTTGGATTTATGTCCCATGTGAAACCAAAAGTCAGTTTGACCTTTACGGACCTTAGTATGTGTCGCGATGACATCACGTCCCGTCCTAATTGTAATAGTTTTATGTGACACATTTTAAGCAAATCCCTGATGTAGTATTTTTGTGCTTAAACTTTACTAGTTCTGTTTCACGTTTATTATGTGTTTAAAACTGCGGCCATTACATTAAATAGGTCACATGATTACACCACCACCGTGCAGCGGTAAATAGAGCGTTAGTATGTGTTGTTTTGGGAGATTTTGGAAATCTACTTATAATGTTGTTTATGTATGAGGGTGTATTGTATTACAGCGTTGTTGTTTGTTTTGTAGCAGGCTGCTGTTTTCAGCTATAAACTCACTGTACACTACCTGCTCAGCACCAAACAGCAGACAGACACAGTTAGCAACTACTCTGTTTCATAAGTCTTTTATTCAATCTGTTCTTACTTTTACCAGGATTGCTTGGTATGGTCTGAACATCAGGGACAAAAAACACCTAAGCCATGTTGTGACGGTCGCTGGTAAGGTGATAGGTATCCCACAGATCCTCTTGACAGCTATCTTTGACCTGCAAGTACTCTGCAAGGCCAGATCTATATTTGACTGCACAAAACACCCCCTTCACTTTCAGTCAGAGTACCCCAGTTCAAGAGCAATAGGAGTAAGAACTCCTTTGTTTCCTGTGCAGTAACTCATCTTACTTTGTGCATTTACTTTAGATTTTTTTTAGAGATTGCTGCTGTAGTATTGTGTATAATTGTTTTCTGCATATTGTATGTACAGGAAACATTTTTGTACTTTTTGTTTTTGTATTGTTTTTTTTTCTTTCTTTCTTTTTTCTTTTTTAGCTTATTCTCCTGACTGCAAATTAGTTTTTTCATCTGGGGTAATAAAGAACTGAACTATTGCTGCTGAACAAAGTGAAGGATTTAGCAGCTAAAGTACCAGATATTATATCTCAAGAGATGGTGGAGACCAAAAACAGAGCTGCATATTGAACTTAAGACGCACAATTTTCCTTTTCAATAAAATTAAAATAAAAGACTTGTTAGGCTGGCCCTGACTCCCCTGAAGTTTGCAGCTGCAGTTGAACATTGACTCTGATCTTTGGATTAGGGAAGTGATCTTTATGCAGGTCAGAACTGATGTGGTCTGCTCGGGTGCACCTCTTGTTGTTGCAGCACAAGTTGGAAATAATGAGGATCTTGTTTTCCTGGTCAGCAGATGGCCGGGCAGCTTGAGAGGAGCAGTTGTAGCCGGTACGAGATGGACCAGGTGCAGAACCTGTCTGCACTGGGAACCAGACCCAGCCTGGACCTGATCCACAACCTTTCAGGTCCAGGGCTCCTTCTCTCTAGCCTGAAGCAGGAGGGCTGTAAAGATGGATGGACCTACAGTACTGAGCACTACGAGTCTACTGTAGTCACTGAGGTACTGAGCTATTGCTGCATCTGTTGTTACTATGGAATTTACTACTGCAAGCACAAAAACACTACATTTTACTTTTGCTGTTCCCATTAGTGACCCCCCACCTTCCTCCGTCTATGTTGGTTACTGTTTAGACTCCAGATTGTTATATAAGAATCCGGTCTGGTCAGAACAGCTTCTGTCTGTAAAACACTGATGCGTCATTGCCTCTCTTAGCGGCTACCAATCATTGACTTACCTTGATAAAACTGGAAATGAGTGGATGGTATCTTCTGCATGTATCATATATCTGTGTGGTGTAATGCCACAACTTCTAGGCTACTGTACAACAGCTACAGTGGCTAAATTTATGTTTGTGTTTGTTAATGAATCTGGATTTAACTTTTAGTCAGGTTATTTTTATGTGCAAATACAAAGAAAAACAGCTGTATATTAATTTATGTTGTGCTATTCTAATCTGTTTTCCATTTACATAGTGCAAACTACTTCTGACAGGGTTTTGACCTTTTGAGTTCACTGAGGAAAAGTGATCAAATTAAATATACTTTAAGTTTCCAAGGCTTTTCACAGACTGATCTCATGAAATGGCGTATGTATCACACGCCAATTTGTATGCCATTATTGGCGTGTTATCAAGACGCGTACTTGCTTTTTAGCGTGTTTATCAACGCCGTTTGGCCTCCATTGACTTACATTACCTTGCGATTGTTTGTGAATTTACATTGTAGCGAGTAGTATGAAAGGGCGAAAATCCACTTAGGGAGGTTGGTGGATGGGTAAAACACGGGGCTTTCACCCAGGAGACCAGGGATCGTGTCCTGTGTGTCACATTTCCTTTGTGTCCCGCGTGTCACTTTCCTAAACTCAACTGTTGCTTTCTTTTTTTACTAAATCCAACCCTGTTGTTCTTTCCTAAAACCAACTTGTTCCTCTTTTCCTAAACCCAACCTGCATGTCACGTTTCCTAAACCCAACCGTAGCTTTCTTCTCTCGATAACACGCCAAGTGACGATAACATGCCGTGTATGTTTACGTCCACTGTATACAGTGTACAAATAACACGCCACTTGGCTTAAGAAAGTGGGCGTGTATGTTTACGCGAAGTCATGAGGTCATGTTGCTTTTCAAAGTTACATCTTTTGGCGTACGTTTTGTCTCATTTCTTGTTTGTATGAAATAGTAAAGTGCATCAATATCGTGTACATTAACTGCCAAAACAGTGTACTCTAAAATACATAAGCGCACTAAGACTGTGTGAGGTAGAGTGTAAGATGCGATGCAAGACTTACTACAGGGCAACCGGTAAACAGGTAGCCAAGAAAACCAGGAGGGCTCAAATACCACAGCAACTTGGCAATATAGATAATGAGGCAGAAGCAGTGAAAGCAACACAATCAAATCCCTCACCATAAAGTGATTTATGCCATGTACTGTTGTGAGGCAACTCTGTAAAGTTCATCTCAGCTTGGTGCCATTTGTGAGGCTGAGGCATATGTTGGTTGGGCAACCAAACCTTTGGCACAGGGAGGTAGAAAAGCTCAGGAGGATGGCCCAGAGGAGAAGACAAAGCCAGGCCATAGACAAGGCAATGTCACAGCCCCACCAAAACCAAGCAAAATGGATGGTGTTGAAATCAGCAGTCAGGACAGGTAGGAACTGGAGCCTGAGGACAGGCCTCTGAAGAGCTGGACACTGAATTACCAGGCTTGGAGGGACCGGACACTGCAGGACCATCTCTAAGATTATGGATACCGAAGTATAGGTTCTGAGAAGCAGGACTGAGCTCACAGGAGTGGACATGATGGAGGACCTAGCTCTGAGGAGGTTGATGCTGGAGGACCAAGCAGACAAGAGATGGATTATGCTGGACTGTGCTCAAAGCAGCAAAACATTTAAGAACCATTTCTAAAGAAATTGACACTGAAGGACACTGGAAGACTAGGCTTAAAGTAGTTGGATGCTAGAGGACCGTGCTCAGAGGAAGAACCGGGGGTTCAAGCAGGAAATAGGGGTTCAAAAGCTTGTGCAGAAGACTGAAAGGAACAGAGACTCAGGACATACAGACTCAGGATAAACCATTACAGGAACAACAACTCAAGCACAGATAGATCAGGTCAAAAGGCTCTGTTCCCAGACATACGTGACTGCAGGTGACCAGGGGGACTGGTCTTTTGGGTGTTTTTCCAGTTCATGCTTTTAATGTCTGTTTGTTGTGTTATTCCTGGTTGCATTCCCATCTTTGCTTTATAGTCTGCAGTATTATTCCAGTTAATATGTTAATGTCTGCTGCAGAATTCCCAAATGTCCCTTCTCTTCCAGTTTAACCTGGTATGCAGGGACCAATGGAAACAGCCTCTGACCTCTGTCGTTTACTTCCTGGGAGGACTGTTCGGATGCTTCATCTCTGGACAGATGTCTGACCGGTAATTTTCAGATTCAGTTGAAACTGCTTCCCTTTTTACTGCTGCTCTCAGCTGCTAGAGTTAGCAGAGAGTTAAGTTAGCTGTGAGCTAACCAAGCATTGACCCAAAGAGATGAAGGTCTTCGACAATTTATGGAAAAAGAAAATGTACAATAATTTAAATAGCTGACAGTCCTAAAATGTAGAGACCTACACCATGTACATAGTCTTCAAATAAAAAAAACATTGAGCTTTTATGGTTTGCTTTAAACTTGGACGACCTTCACGCTTCCAACAATATCTTACTACTTCAGTCTCTCTTCTTTGACATTAATATCTAAATCTGTTGTATTTGTATTTCAGATTTGGTAGGAAGCCTGTACTGTTCGGTGCCATCACCGCGCTGAGCATCTTCAGCAGTGCTGTGGCCTTTGCTCCGTCGTGGCCCGTCTTCACCATGCTCTTCTTTTTGCTGGGCCTGGGTCAGATCACCAGCTATATAGTTGCGTTTGTTCTGGGTATGGCTTTTTCAATTTATTTATTATACATACAAAGCCAGTGCTTTAAACCCCAAAAATGTATCTTCACAACACATATGAAAACACCAGTGTTGTTTTGTATTGTTGAGAGAGAAGTTTTCATAAATACCGATGATGGATTGTCATCAAACTTTCACTAATATATTTCTACTTACAACGTCATCATTATTTTATCCTTGTGCACAACAGAAACAACTAAAAGGTCCATTAGAGAAGTTAGTATCATTCGCTGACACATTTTAAACGTTTCCTCCACAGGTTCAGAGATCCTGATTGGTTCGACTAGAGTTCTCTTCTCCAACCTGTGTTTGCCTTGGGTCTACGTGTTCGGTATGATGGTGCTGCCTGTCACTGCTTACCTTGTTAGGAGCTGGAGACACCTGTCACTGACCATGGCTGTGCCAGGCCTGGCCTGTATCCCCCTCTGGTGGTAAGATGACCTCAGAACACTATCACGATATATCTGCATCTTTTGTACTAATTGATTAATTAGTTTGCAGGTGATATTTTGATATGACATAAAGGACAAGAGGACATATGTCAGGGTCCAGTTAATGAGTGTGTCCAACTTGTCCAACTGGTAACCTGATTTTGTACCTTGAATGTACTACAAACAAAAGACTTCATTCAGACAGATAAAAAACTAAACCCTTGCTTTCATTTGAATGGAATCACTTGTTGAGGGTGGTCTTCACAAAATAAACACAGGGTCATTCAGCAAAAGAAGTTTAGCCTGGCTCAATTCTTGCCAAAATTAAATGCAATGCCATCCGGATCAAATACATGCAAGTGCACATTCCTGGTAGATTACTGTTACATAAACACTGTCTACCTTACAATAAAATATTAGTTGATGTGATAACGTTCCACAGTTCTAAACACCTGTCTCTGTGTATTATAAACTGTTTGCTGTCTGATAAGTCTTCCGACTCATGGATCTATGACTCAAACTGGCCTTTCCTGCCCACACAGCCACTTGGGAACACCCCACTCAAGGAATGCCCTACTGCATGTTATGTGTAAAGTGCAACTAAGCACCCTGTTTAAGCTTGAACATGCCCTGTGCACATATTCTGAAAATACATTTAAACCAAAGCCAGAGGCACAAGGTGTCTTGTATTTTCGAGCGTGAAATACATTTTTTTCACGAACGTTCGCCATGCTTGTCTGATAATTTCCGACCTAGGTGGACAGACTCCTTAGTTATTCCCACCATAGCTTGATGAATGAGAAAGAGTCTGTATATAACACACATGGATGAACGAGGGTGATCTAGAGTCCTTCCCCAATTTAAACCAAACCATTTTCAACTGTGTGTCCACCAGGCTGATCCCAGAGTCTCCTCGCTGGTTGGTGTCTCGAGGCCGTTTTCAGGAAGCAGAACTCCTGCTGAGGTCAGCGGCTCTGGATAACCGAGTGGAAGCTCCACATGTCATCTTCCTCTCAGCCAACGTAAGGGCCTCAAACCTCAGCCTTGTTTCACACACTAAAGCAGGGGTCTTCAACGTTTTTTAAGCCAAGGACCCCTTAACTGAAAGAAAGACGGAGCAGGGACCCCCTAAATGTATAAAATTAACCTGGGCCTAAAATAACCTGTAGGGCAGCCAAAAGCCTTTATACCTTTTTTGCATACAATACTAAGCTATTCAAATATTAACTGTTGGCATAATTTCATAAGTCATTTTTTTATATTAAACATACATGTAGCACATTGAATCCTTTTAATTAACTGTGGATGGCCTTAGTGACTACCTTACCTATGGGCCAGTAAACCTATTATCAAATAGGCAGATTTACATTCGCTAATAATGTGTTGAATTTATGTTAGGCCAATTTGGTGGCCCCCTGCAGTAACTCTGAGGACCTCATAGGGGCTAAAGCATGGTGTACATTGTACTGCAGTTTCTGTCCCTCCACAGGTTGAAAAAGCAAAAAGCGAGAAGGCAGAGTCCCCCAATTTCCTAGACCTGCTGAGGACAGCAAACATTCGACAGATTACATTTATTCTTTGGTTCATGTGGTGAGTTAAAACACATTTTCATTGCAAGAATTTCCCCTGAATTTCAAGAACTTTACTGGTTGGTCCATCCATCCAGAGGAAGAAGATACAGTATTTCATCAAAGTTGTCCATTTCCATCAAATTTAGTGTTGTCCGCAGAGGATGATTACTAATAATTTTGGGGACCCTCTAACACCACCATCAGGACAAATCTTCCATTCTTACCGCAATAATATCAGCATCTAATGTTCAGTTTCACATTCCGGCTCTCCAGAGGATGAACCCTTTAGTTTACATTATTACATTTAAGCTCATAGTGTTGCTGTAGTCTTACTGGGCGCTAACATTTAATTCTTGTTTGCAGGTTTTCTTTGAGTGTAAGCTATTTTGGACTGTCATTCAACATGTCTGGTCTCTATGGCAACCCTTTCCTGAATTACTTCCTGGTGACGGCTGTTGAGCTCCCGGCGTACGCTGCCAGTTGGCTGGCGGCACGCAGTCTTCCTCGCCGCCTGTCGTATATCAGCTTCACCCTGCTGGGGGCGCTAGCTCTGCTCCTCATCCAAATCACTTTGTACAGTGAGTAAGACTAGCACAAGCTAGCTGCACTCCTCCACTGCTTTCTTTCTTTGTGAGTTATTCATGTTTTTGAATTAAATCAAAACAATTAACCACTAAGCCCCATTCCCTTTAGTTACCGCTGCTACGCCTGTCAGGGACTCTCGTTCTTGCACACCACATATGCAGTTTGCAACGATAACGGATGCAGATTTATCATCGGAATTCTTACTAATTTTGGGAACAATGGATTCTTGATTTCAGACAGAAGTAGACATAAGCAGCTTCTCATTTCTAGCCAGGGGTTGTTAATTCTGCTTGCTGAAACCATTATTGTTGCAAGTAGTTTTCATCAGCTGTAGCTAGTGTTGGGTAATTAGCTAACGCTAACTTAGAGTCAATTTGATTTTATTTTTTTTTAAGTATTAAGTATGTTGTAAAAGAAGAAAAGAAAAACAATACCAGATAAATACACAAACACAAATGATATCTACATTCAGTGTTGTTACTCACCAACACACATTCTCCTTGAGGTTTGACAAAGTGTTGAATGCATTTCCTTCCTCAAAAAACATTCGCAAAGCGTATTGTTTTCTTTTATCAGCTTCGCTTGCATGCAAGTTTACCAAATTGCAGTCTTACTCTTCCCTGGCTTTGCTGGTGCATTGCTGCATTATACTGGTATGTTAACACCACCTGTAGATCAGTGCAATAGTGTGAAAACATTGTCAAGAATGTGGATCGCGTCGGGGATCCACTCATAAAAATAAACGCTCTACTAGTGGTCAAAAACTGCACAGGGAACCTTTAAATGTGCATTTGAAGGCTGCATTCATACTATTATGCTAACAGACTGAGGCTAAAGTCAGTATCCTCACTGGTTGATAATCCATGAAGAAGACATGGAAGAAAAGAGCAGCATTGTTCTTGAATTGCAGAGTATTGCCAGTAAGCACTACGATTACAGTATTATAAATAAAAGTGTAAGTGACCTGCAGTCCAACAAGATAATAGAGTTTGTATACTGCTCCTCAGCTTTGAAACTAATGCTAGGTTCCTGCTGTAAATGATGTGCTTGGTGGCCATGCATGCTAACGATTGCAGTTCATGTTAGAGCAGATAAACACAAAGGTTAGTCTATTCCTTACAATTTTGCTGGGTTGGTTTGGGAAAGATTAAAAACAAAACGTCACCTCATAACTCTTTATATACAAAATATCTCTCTTATTGCAGCAACATGCATTCAACACATATCAAGAAATACAAAGCTTGACATGCCTGCCAGGCTTAGTTATGGTATGATTGCGCGATCGCTACTCTGGGAGGGGGTTTAGTGAGCTGTCAATTGCTTCATAGTGGTTCAGTGCTTCAGAAATAGTTCCTTTTCCCCGTCGTTAACTTACAGCCCTCCTCTTCCCTGCAGGTTATCCAACTCTCACCCTGACCCTGGTGCTGCTTGGTAAATTTGGCCTTCTGGCTGGTGCCGGGGTGTTGTACATGTTCACTGGTGAGCTTTCTCCCACAGTCATCAGGAACACAGCAATGTCCTCTTGTGCCATGTTCTCCAGAGTTGGGTCCTCTATTTCCCCGTACCTGCTGCAGCTGGGTGAGACCTTTCACTTCAAACATTAAACTGTGGAGTATATAGAGTATATATACTGCAATAACTTATTACAACAAAATAATTGTTGTAGTAGTGGTACCATCAATACCAGCTGAGGTAGTAGCTGTGAGGCTGCTATTGTGATGGGCTTTTAAAAGGTTAGTTCACCCAAATGACAAAAAAACAAACTCTTCTCAGTGCCCTCAGTTAAATCTTTAGTGCGTAACTTTTTAATAATATAGAATGTCCGTTACATTCAAGCCATTGCCAAATGAGTTGACACAATGCTAATTGAGAATATCGGCTCCACAAAACTCACTCTGTATTTCTCAGCATGGCTGTGTTTAGAAATTGGTATAGTACGGCAACTTTTGCGGGCAGAAACTTGAGTAAAGATAATTACCTCTTCTGAAGAGTCCATCATGTTTTTGTAATCCTCTGTGTCCTCCTTGGCTACATAGCAACCGTGTGGAAGAGGGTGAAGCGTGATCACGGAAGGCTTGTATCATGTGGATGCACCGACAGAATTGTTGTCATTACTTAGAATTCCTCACGGGGGAGACATAAACTACGCACTATAGCTTTAAATCTGACGATACAGCTATAGTTTGAGTATATTTTTGGTTTGCTCTAGTGGGGTTTCAAGACATTTATCCAATTTTTGGGGAATTTAGATGAATGTAATGCTTATAAGGGTATGTGTTGGACAAAGTATGAACTCACTGATCTGGTCTGGTTTTGTCTCCAGCTGTGTTCAATGAGTTCCTGCCGTGGATCGTTGTAGGTTCTCTGTCTGTGCTCAGTGTTCTGGTCTGCGTCTTCCTGCCAGAGACCTTCAAACAGCCGCTGCCTGACACCATCCAGCAGATGGCGGTAACACAGCGGTCAGTCTGCACATTTGAGTGGTGATGCGGTCGTTTAGCATAGGAAAAGTCTACGAATCTGAGAGTGGATCTTTGAAATGAAATGAACTAAACTATTCTCATACACATCTACACAACAATATATCAGAACAATCAGAAACAGTAGATTTGCACATACAAGGAATTTGGCATGGTGATTTAGTGCATAACAATAAGCACAGTGCATGAATGAATGAAACACACTAGGGTTAAGTTTTAAATGGATGCTTAGACACAAGAACAGAGACAGCAGCTGACAATGAAGAACCAAAAAGGTGTCAAATCATATTAAAATATAGAACAAGATTTGTACAATGTAAAATGAAATATCATTGTGTATGTGCCACCTGAATAATGCAGCTCTCCTCATCTGGCTTCCAGGTTCAGGTGGCCATGGGCCTCCATGTCTCTGTCAGAGGATGATGGGAAATCAGCTAAAGACCAGACTACTGCACCTGAGATCATCTGCACAACTCACCTATAAGACTCACAAAAAAATGAAAGAAAACAAAAACAACGGACAACACTAAAACTGTGAACCGTGGGAGTGAGGCATTCATTGACACCTTATGAATAGTAACAGTTTGTTGTCTTTACATACAGTAGAGACAGAGTGCACTACTGAGATGGAAAAGGACACTATTGCAAAGCTTTGCTGAAAATAAGGAATCAAATTAAAGCTACATTGTGTAGAATTTCTCCCATCTATGACAACCAACTGAATATTACTTTCCAGCCCCTCCCATTCCGAGCGCCTACGGTGGCCAAACCCAAAATTAGCTCTTAGTATCTCCATTGTTTACACACAGCTGTTCTAGCCACTCCAATATTAACATTGGTCTTGTTGCTTTGCCTGTTGTGTTGTCGTTTTAATTCTTTTTTTTGCTTCCCTGGCGAGTAATCTCCCCCTGGTATTCGTCACGGTGCCACTGAGTGTGAGAGGGCGAAAGGCGGAGGTATGTCCCTCTTTGGCTAATGTATTTTAAAGATGCAGGTGCTACATGGCTGCTGTCATCAAGGGGGTAAGCTTCGCTTCAGAACTCAAACCTCCTATGGCGCCATTTTGATGCTACAAAACGATCACCTCCCGTTAGCATTCCACTGACTAGCATACATTTTGACGTCACTTTGACAGCGAATAACTTTACATTTGAAGTGTTTAAAGACTCTATTTGTCCATTGTTTATTTCTAAAGAAACACGACAATGTATAAAAGGCTCCATTACCTTGTACCTCACGTTATGGCTCCGTAGCAGACGTTTTTGTAAAAATAGGCTAGCGATTGTGTCCCATAGTAGAGGAATTACCGTGTAGTACAGGAGAAGCTCGCAGGCAGTTTTGACTTACATGAGCTGTTTAGGTTTAATTACTAATGTTAACTAGCATTTTAGTTAGCAATAATTAGCCTGTGCCCATGTTATCTCCTTACATACACCTACAGTCTCCGTATCTGTAAGATTGGGAATGATTGAGATGTCTCTTGGCACAGCTACCAGAAGACTTACAACTTTCAGACACGTTGCTCACGTCACATTTATTTTGTCTCTCTCAGTTGGAGGCTGCGCAGTAATGCTCAGCGCTCACCGGAAAAGTTCCTCTAATATCCTTCACTGGTCTCCGTCCAGAGCAACGGGCTCTATTGGTCCATTCTTATATAGGCTACTGTCTATGGCTGTCATTCGAGCGACTCGCTCATATGTATTCTAAATTATTCTGAATGGCAGATACCCTTACGAGAATACTTTGATTAGTCGGTGGAAGAAATTACACATGAATGAGCACATATTTGTGAAAGAACAAAGGAATTTTTGCTAAGAATCAAATCAAAAAATTACACAATGTAGGTTTAAAGCTAGCCGAACTAGAAGAAGGGATGTTTAAAATCACACATCAGCTTACTTCACTTGCTGTAGCTCCGATGTACTGTGCTTCCACTCATGGATTGAAACAGTGGTGCACTTGAGATGATAAACATGAAAACGTGACAATAAGTCTCAGCATAAATATAAATATAGAAAGAGTCATATAAATCATGAACATGAATTTGAGATGAAAGTTATTTTGTGCACTTTATACAGACTGGTAAGATGTATTTTGCTCCTGTAGCAGCAGCAGTAGTAGCAATAGTTGTGTTAGCAGTAGCAATGCTACATTACAAGATTCAGATTGGTAATTTAAACTTGAATTTTTAAGTTGTGTATATAAATAATGTTTGGTTTCTACCAGCACAATGAAGAAACATGTGGATGTGTATATATTTAATGTGATGAATAAATGAATAAATCAAAATTAAGTAATTCAAACCCTCTATATTCATTGTTTATTTAGTAGGCTTGGTGTTTTCATACGCAAAGTTTATTCTTTATTTTGAACATTAATCTTATCCTGAACTTTTGATTCTGCAGTTTTTAAGGGCACCTGAATGCCTCAGTGGTCTGAACTGGATAGGGCGTGGCCTGTCTGGCTGTGGCTCCGCCCCGGATACGCGGCTCCAGCTTCATGAAGCCAAAGAGGTTAAGCTACACAGGATTTTGCCGGAAACGAGGCAACTAGGCTTTCAAAATATAAATAAATAAAATCTCTATGGAAAATACACGTTTTTAACTAAACTAATAAAAAACAAAACAATCAAAGCAATCTTTTAGCAGCCTACTGTAGCGAATTTGGACAGAAAACAACAGTTTTGTAAAATGTTCCTAAAGATAATTTTTTTTGACTTTAGGCTATTTGTAATCCCTCGACAGATATTACAAAGACACTCTAAAACACAATATAATTTTACAGTTAAAATGATTTTTAGATAATTAATTATTTTTTTATAGATATAGCTCATTTATAAGCATGCAGAACAATAATAAAAAGAAAAGGCACTATTAATTTTAGTTAAAAAAAACAGCATACATTGTCAGGTAGTATTTTCATCATGCAACGCAGAGACACAAACAATACACGCAAAGCAATGAAATAGGGGATATTAATGTTAATTGAAATATGGACTTAAAGTGACTATATGAAAAAGTTCCATCTGATGATCATAAATGACCTGTAACAGCAAAAAAGACTAACAGTGAAAAGAACGCTATTTTATATAGTTTTTATTAATTTCGCTACACAGTAACACATTGTGAAGGGTCACAGATTTCACTATAACACCGCAAAAGCCTGTATTTTCCTGTGTATGCTACGCCAGCAGTCAATATTAAATTACGTCCCCCTTCAATAGCGCAGACGTTTTATTCCTTTTAGTCCGTGTTTGTGTTGGCAAACACGGACTTGTTCTTTTCAATTCTCCCTTCGTTCCCCTGTACCTGTGTAAAGCGTCCATGGGTTTCATGAAATGCGCTATATAAGTTATTACGACGTTGGTTGCTATGACAATCTCTTAATGCTTTGGCTCGTGACACAGTGACAGTGATACCTGGTTTAGCTCACGATAAATCCAAAATAGGCTTATCCCATATAACTTATCGTATGCAACACTTGAAATGCAATGATGCATCTGTAACTATTCTCTTATTGTAAATGAATGATTTTCTGTCTGAGCATGATAGACTATACATCGCGACATACGGTAGACAATCTCCGTAGCGCTAACTCTGTAATCTACAGTGGGCAAAAAAGCACAGTAAAGAAAAGACCTTTACGACAGTAGGTGTGGTAAAAACACTACCACACAAAGCAGTCGCTAGAATCAAAACAAACTGAAAGTTACATATAGCCTCTTTAATATACACAAACTAACTATGATTAGCCTACTAATTAAACATGCAGTACAGAAACACATACAATATAGCCTACTGTATATAATACATAAATCACTCTGGCACAATACAAGCAAAGCCACAATAAAAGACATTTTATTAGACTAAAATTTAAATGACAGTACATTTACATTTTCACTGTTTTGAATTACATTTTAGACTGATACAAAAGGAATTCCTCAACAAGACCAACAGAATACAACTCTTTGGGAAGCAGGATGAGAACATAGACTAATATACAGTCTATGGTTGAGAAACGTGTTCCTCGGTTCCTCCCATAGACAGTATATAAGGTTCCTCCAGGCTTTTATTAAGAATGTCGCTTTACCGGAAGTCGTGTTCATTTATTGGGCTTCATTGAGGCTGCGCAGAGCAGTGAGTTCCACCGCCTGCTTTCTGTGTGTTTTCACTGTTGTTCAAAGCTAACGGAGAGCAAACTAAGATCTTCAGTGTTTAACGGGAGCTAGATCAAATATCTGCGGATAAATCAGCCTGTGAGGAGGAACAGGAGGAGGAAGAGAAGAGGAATAGCTACAGCGCTAAAAGAGAGACAAGGGAGGAGAAGAGGAGGAGGATAGGGAGAAAAAATCAAGGACAGTAACGTTAACGTTATAATGCTGCAGATTTGACTGAAAGGTAAGAAAATCCGCCTTATCAATGCTAATTGTTGATTGTTACCAAAGTTGTCGATACTGAGTGAATGGAGGCTGAGGAGAGGGAGGTTAGAGCTGCCGCAGCAGCCTGCAGCTGCTGAATGTAGGTCATTGTGTCTGTGGGCCGAGCCGAACCAAGCCGAGACAAACCGAGCCGGGCCGTCCTGCTGCTGCAGCCAGGCCGCAGGCAGGCTGAGGAGGGGGAAGAACAAGCCCTGCAGCAGGGCTGACTGGCGCTGCAGTAACTAACTAGACTTGGTTATCACAACAAATACTACTACCAACGTCACTACTACTACTAATGATGATAATAACATTTGTATCAAATAATGGAATTAAAGTTGAGCAGAACAGTCGAAAAAAAAAAAAAACCCAATACAAATGTTTAGTAACAGCATAGAATATTAGAATAGTGGTATTAAACTTGGTGTCTTGTTTTTTAATTTTTTTGTATTTCTCTGTATAACAATAAATATTCCTGACTAGCAACGCAACAATTAAAGTTAAACTTTGGGGAGAAAACAATTTATTTATTAATAGTAACTAAAATAAAACTAACTCAAATCAAATAACTCCTCTGCTTCATGGTGACTGTGGGGTGCAGTTTGTTCAGATTTATGTGCCTAAGAAATTCAAACTAGGGCTGCACCTAACAATTATTTTCATCTTCAATTAGTCTATTTATTATTTAATTTAAATCTCAACCAATTGACAGAAATATAAACTGAGTGACTGATTTCCTGATTGACAGCTAACAAACGATGTAACATAAATCACAGATTGAGCTGAATGTGTAAAGCCAAGAATCTGAATCTGCTAGGAGGGATGCCAGCGGAGAGAAAATCCTTATGGAAAATCACTGGGCTGTCTATATTATATTCCTATTACACTTCGGAGGGAGAGGGGGGGGCTGTAGTGTGTCTGTGCTGCTACAGTCTGTATTAGTGACCCAATGGTTTTTTTTTATCAACTGGAATATGACTGTTAAACTCCTGTGTTGATTTACAGTGTGTAATCTGAGCACTGAGAGATGTGGACTAGTGACTATGTTCATTAGGGCTGGGTATCGTTAAAAAATACCGTGACTTCGATACTGGTTCCTTAACGATACTTTTTTTTCGATACCAATTTTATAAAACAAAAAGAAATTGCAACATTACAGCACAAATGTTTTTATTTGTTTTTCAGCTCCTACTACGTGAGCCCCGACTCTGTGTGTAACGTAGAGTTTTTCCTGCCTACCTCTACAACCTGTAATGCTAAACAGCCAATCACAAGCATAATTAGATCTTTTTAGAAGCCTGCTGCATGCTTATTGGCTGACTGACACGGATGAGATTGACTCTTTAGGTATTGAAATTGGGTATTTAATGACTAGCCATGTTTTGATTCTTCAGAGGCAATTTGGTTGGTACCTAAAAATGATTGAATTCAGTACCCAGCCCTAATGTTCATATGAGCATGTGAATGTCATTTTAAGATAGATTTGAAAAAATGTGAGCCTATCCTGTTAAGTGTTGTGTGTATGTGTTTCTACAGATGTCCAACGTTACCGTGGAAGCGACCACCATGCTCCCCATCCTCAAGAAGAAACTGGCTTTTCTTTCAGGTGAAAACACACACGCACACACGAACCATGAGATAACATGTCTACATGTCAGGACTGGATAATCTCAGTTTACATGCTGTCAGTAATTAGATCTACCCGTCTGTCTTTCTTTAGGGGGCAAAGACCGGCGCAGTGGTCTGATCCTGACCATCCCTCTCAGTTCCGATCAGACCAGCATGGAGGAGCTCAGCGCCACACTGGATTACCTGCTCAGCATCCCCAGGTATGTTTGGCGTTAGTCTATATACATGACGTTCCACTCCTGGGACTGTCCGTCATTTGTGCCGGATATCCGTTACCTTTTGGGCTTGCATTGTGTTGGCGTTCTAAACTCCGGTGGATTTGTGAGGACTATGGTTAACTGCTCCTCAGATCTCTGCAGGGTAAATCCAGACAGCTAGCTAGACTATCTGTCCAATCTGAGTTTTCTGTTACACGACTTAAACAACTTTTGAACGTACACGTTCCACCAAAACAAGTTCCTTCCCGAGGCTGTTTTGCATAGGCACCCTTGCTCCATATGGCGCATAGCCCCGCCCAAGACGATTGTGATTGGTTTAAAGAAATGCCGATTAATCAGAGCATGTTTTTCTCCCATCCCGGAATGCTGTGTGGACTCGCCAGACCCTCCTCCGCAGCGCTTTGGAGGAAGGTCTGGCAAAGTGAGACTAGTTTGGCGTTAACTCGTCACTGAAGGTAGTACTGCTGGATCTTGGCTCCTGTGTCTGAATCCAGCATGTTCAGCTGTACTGTAAAAAGCTTAAAAGATGATTCTAGTTGATTACAACTTGGGTCTTATCGTATTGGCCTGAATATGAGATGACCCTGATTATAAAATAACCCTTCCCTTTCCAACAGTTTTTAAAGATATAAACACTTTTGGATTAGTTCTATCTGAGAGTCCTCATCCTTGAAGACCTTTCTCATATAAAAGTGTAACATGAAATACATCCGTTAAAACAGAACGCAGCTGGTTTTTTAGTCGTGTACTCTCACTGTCTTGTGTCAGAATGATTTTCTCCGATACTTTTTTGAGCTCCACATCATGATGTTCTCTGACAGCGGTCATTTTTGGCAGCTTGACAGATGCTTCAGTCCCCGTTTCATTTCTGCAGTAAAGATGCTTTCAACTCGTTATCACTTGACAGGAATTTATTTCTTCCAAAACACATTACACAAGCTGTTTGAAATTCCTGTAGGTTAAACATCAAGGCTACAATCAACTCATGATGCAACACTCTCCCTAGGAGCTCGTGTTACACTCTCCAATGAAAAATAATATCTGATTCAGCGAATACATAAATGTCTAGTCCCCTAATATACAATCACAATTTCATGCACATTGTCTTATATTAGGGCCAGTACCATATTTTCAGGTGTTTTTGATGTAGTTTGTATTGGTTATGATTGATCCAAGAACACAGTAGCAACTTGGCGAGAGCAAGGCATATCATACCTGATAGAAAATATATGCCAGAGTATGAATATAAAACCCAAGTTGTAATGAATTTCAATCATCATTGCATTTCAATCATCATTGTGGTTTAAAGTCTGTTAGTGTTCAGAAGAGCCCGCTATAAAACAGCATTGCATTCTAACGCTAACTTCTGATTCGCAAACTGTTTTATACAATCTAAGTAACTGGACATGAATGCACCACCCAAACACCATACAACAAACTTACACTTACAAGTCAGTTTGGTTGGGCAACCCAAATACTGCTTGAACAGGAAACTCTGTATGTAAATGTTGGTGTGCGTTGTTCATGGTTTGAATGATATCTTTGTCCTATAAAATGCTCCCCCTCTCTCTCTCTGTCTCGCTCTCTCTCTCTCTCTCTCTCTCTCTCTCTCTCTCTCTCTCTCTCTCTCTCTCTCTCTCTCTCTCTCTCTCTCTCTCTCTCTCTCTGTCTCTCTCAGTGAGAAGTGTAAGGCTCGGGGTTTCACAGTTATCGTGGACGGGCGGAAGTCTCAGTGGAACATCGTGAAGACTGTGGTGCTCATGTTGCAGGTACAAACACATTACCCATCCCTCTAGGCTCAGTAATAATGACATACAGTATGATGACTGCATTACGTTGTCAAGCTAAGGATGATGAAGCTATTGGTGCTTTTTCAGAATGTGATTCCAGCTGAGGTGTCGCTGGTCTGCGTGGTAAAGCCAGATGAATTCTGGGATAAGAAGGTCACACACTTCTGTTTCTGGAAGGAGAAAGACCGCCTGGGCTTCGAGGTGAGTCGCTCAGCTTGTTCTAAACCAACTGGTTCAGACCGACCAGAGTTTTCTATTTTAAAAGAGAACGATGTACGTCTTTTGTGAAAGCTGTTATTGAGCTCAGGTAACCTCAAATTGTTGTGTGGGGTTTGGTCGCCTTTCCCACTGTGGGAACTTAACAACCTGTAACATGGGGGCTTTTCATGACTTGAACTCTTATGAACCTTGTGAGGCTTTGGTGGGAGGGTTCTCCTTGTGTTTCCACTGTGTTTTACAAACCGACGTGGCCGGCTATACGTGGTTATACAGTATGTCATTAAAAAGGCAACAGAAGGACTGATTATGTTTTGTAATCATGCCAGCAGCGTGGCACTGGAGATGGCAATGTGGGGCGCTGGACGCTTCACCACTTTGGTCCAGATTTAAACGTCTCAATTTTGGATGGATTACCATGAATTTAATTGTTGGACGTACAAAGTAAACTGTTGTGGGACATGCAACAGTGGAAAGTGGAAGTGGTTCTGATATTGTTCAGTTTCTTTCAGGCTGAATCCAGGTGCATGCTGCGAGCCTGTTCGCGGCCCAAAATGGGTGTTTGTTCTACTGCGCGCATTATGATCAGATTTTCTATCATCTTATTTGACCTTTTTAATGTTTCCCTGTGTTTGACTGTGTGTGTTGTGTCCCTACTTCTCAGCCAGTGAGTGGCTGAGAAACTATCTGGTTCTCCTTTCCCTAAATATTAAAGGGTTCCATATTGTTGACTTGTTATCCCGCCTCATCTGAAGGCAAAAGTCTTTATAGCCGTTCTGAACGAGAACCAGTTTAAATAACCCAGTTTTTATTACTATTACCTTTTTGTAATAACTTCAGAGACAAATCAAACCAATAAAAACATCTGTATTTTCAGTTTGTGAAGACAGTGTGGTCCAGAACACTCACACATTCTTGAATTGTGTTGTTAGCTGATATTAAACAGAGAAAATATGAGCCAGTTTTGATAACCTTGAGCATCAAAAACTGTCCTGAGTTCTGCTGGAAACCTGAGCCACGGTCGATATGTGTGTGTGTGTGTGTGTGTGTCTGTGTGTGTGTCTGTGTGAATGATATTCGGCCAACCTACTCCTCTATTACAACAGATGGTTTTACAGACAGAGATCAGTAGTGACTATGACCCAGATTTCTGCAGCCTTGTTGGCTCTCTAGTTGTTGCCACGGTAACTGGAGATAGTTGGTGAGTGTGAATGTGAAAGTTGCTGCAGATAGCCTAAAAGATAATCCATCACAGTCAACATTTAGATAACTTATTCATTTTTAAGTCAAAGTGGAGATATCATTGTGTGCTTAGAGCAGAGACTGTCCCTGTTGGTTTGTTCAAGGACAGTCCGACATTTAAGATTTAGGAGTCGGCTAATGTACAATAACAGTTTTATTGTTGAATTGTAAGATTGTTCACATATTAAATACATTTTGATTGATGAAATGCTTAGATATTTAATTTGCGGGGATTTAGTTTATTAAAATATGTTAGAGCGCTCATCTTCTTCACTTCATTTAAACACACACACACACACACACACATACACACACACACAGAGCTGCTGAAAGGGAGATTCCTGTGACTGTTGAAATGTGACTCATCTCAACTATGGAGTGTGTCTTTGGTTGTCACAGTGGGGTGTGTGTGATACAGCTGCTCTGAAGTCTGACCTAACAGTTAAATACACACACACACACACACACACACACACACACACACACACACACACACACACACACACACACACACACACACACACACACACACACTGAGTTGAGTCCAATTTCTCCGACAGCATCTGCTGCAATGACAGCTGGAAGAACGACTCACTACCAGCTGTCTGACTGTCCAAGTTTATTTGTAAAGCAACCTTTCATAGTGCAGTTCAAAAAGTGTTTTATTAATAATAGGAAAGGATAAAACCTACAGTTTGTACAGACACAAAATTGGTGAATGTCTAAAATTGAAAGTAAAAGTTGTTTAGTCTTTTTGTAGCTTGCAGGCTGTTAATGAACACTGAACACTATCTCCAGATTTAGAAAGCGCTCCGGGAAACTGAAGGAGAAGTTTGTCTTGTGATTCAGAACTCTTTTGGGTTGGTAGACTGAAGCATTGCAAGAAATGTAATCTGTGATCAGCGCACAGCTGGTATTAAACATCTAAGAAAATGTCTCAACAATGTTCCTAAACTTTGTGTCAAAAAGTTTGTAAAAAGTAGACCAAAGTCTCAGTGTGATTCTTCAGTGCTGACTGCAGTAACTCCTAAGTCCTAAGAAAACAGGAGACTATAATTATGTCTTCCTAAAATAAGCAGGGCTCCAGAGGTAACGTGTCCGAGCTGCATCACCGCTTCGTGCACACTTTCCATTTGCCTAACGTGGCTCCTCACCCTCCTCATTCTCTCCCGGTAAAGGAGCAGCAGTAACTCATTACGAACATTATCTCGACTGCCCTGCATGTGTAAAGAAAAAGAAAAAAAGAAAAACATGTGGCATCCATATTACCGCCACCTCTTTAGAGCATCACAGAAGTTGACTTAATAACACCAATAGATAACTGATAGTAGTTCATTACTTTAAAACAGAACAGATGTGATGGAGCAGTAACCTCATTCATAAATTTAAATAAATAAAACCTATAATTAGTGTGTAAAAGTTTGCAGGTACAAGAAGTCTGTGCTTTTCACAATCAGGCTGATATTATTGGACCCATAATAACTGCAACTGGTTTTAGACGAGCCAAGATTAACTTTGAACAAAAATTAAGAAAAGAGAAACCTTTTGACAAAAAAAAAAGAAAGAAGTCATTTTTATTGATGATTTGGTTTTATGATTCATTCATGATTTGGATTACACACACATCTCATAATTTAATAATCTAAAAAGTATTATTTTTTTAGAGCCTTCATTGATGCAAATAAAGTGTTTTCTTTAGTTTAAAAAACTTCATAATAGGATACACCTGTGATTCCGCTCTCTTCCCTACTCCTCTCCTCCGAGACACATTTCATGTTTTAGCATAATTTGCAGAATGAAAAGCAACCTTTGTCGCGATTATGACTACCCATCATTTGTTGTATCCAACGTTACATACTGTATGCGTTAATACATTGAAACCTACCAGAGGAAAGCTTATAAAAGATATTTCACCCACAGTTATGTCAACAGTATCAATATATGCAGCTGTGCTGAGAGAATCATCTGTGGTGGTCATATTAAATGTTTATATGTGAAGCATTAGTTGTGTATTCCAAAAGATAGAACACCGGGATCAACCTAGAAGTCAAACATTTCCATAAAATGGTTATGTATTTGGAGTCAGATGAGTTTGTCATTTCAATGTTTTGTACTTCACTGTCCACCAATCTAACCAGAATTCTTGTATTTCACAGCTCAGATAATATAATACATATTTTACTAAATCATATAGATGTTTAATTTATGAGAATTACACTAACTGTGAATATGTGATTGTATTATCATATCATGAACACTTGCATGCTGTCAACTCTCTCACTTCTAAAGGTCAAAATCTTACTCTGTGCTGGTGTCTGTGCTTCCTGTCAGGTGATCCTGGTTTCGGCCAATAAGTTGACTCGTTACATTGAACCCTGTCAGCTGACAGACGATTTTGGAGGAAGTCTGGACTACGACCACAATGACTGGCTCAACAAGAGACTGGTTAGTATTTTATTTTAAATTAATTTATCTATTTGAAAAAAAAAGAAGAAGAAGCTTGTTGCCGTGGTAACCTTACGCCAGGTCTGAGCTTGTATGTTTACGTTCGTTTTGTTCATTTGTTGTCAGGTTTTTGAGAAGTTCACCAAGGAGTCGACGTCACTGCTGGACGAGCTGTCCATTATCAACGACAGTGACAAGAACAGTGCAGTGGACAAGGAGAAGTATGCACACACACACACACACACACACACACACACACACACACACACACTTTGAAGTGTACCAACGGTAGACAGATGAAATCCAGAGCTGTGTGTCTCTCTGTCCTCTGCAGATCAGCTGACTGCGCCCTCTTGCCGTCCTTTGACCCTGAGACTGTCCTTCAGACCGGTAAATATCATCTCCTCTCATTTAAGCCCCTTTCAGACATGCATGTCGTTGCGTAAATGTGATGGCAATTTTGACCAATTTAAGAAGCTGTCCCTCCATTGTAGCGCAACAAGGAAACACAATGAGGGAATTATATACTAAAAAGGCTTTTAGCTGTGGAAGACATCTACTTGATGTTTCTGACTCACACTGTTGAAGCCTCATTTTAGCTTCAGATAAACTTTTGAATTCATTTTTGTGCAAAACACATTAGGAAGGAACCCTTTAATGGCCAGTATGAACATGAGGATTGTTGACAGCAGGAAAAACCTCTTTAAAATGTTCAAATGGACACCTGACTATTGTTTTAGGACAGAAAGATTGTGCACCTATTCTCTCTCTCTATACTTCATTGCAATGAGTATAATCTGTGCTCAATGAAAAAAAAAAGTGTTAAAAATGCAGATTTTTTTTAAAGTAGATTCCTCACATGCAGTGCAAAAAAAAAGCTCATACAGTCAAAATAATAACCCAACCAACACTCTATTTTCAACTTTTTTAATTTCTTGCTTACTGTGCACACAACTACTCTCACTTGTGGTCATGAACTTTGAAAAGTGACTGAAAGAATCGTGGGTCCAAGCAGCCTAACTAACTCTCAGTGTCGGGGTGTCTGGGCTCACCCTGACCTGGAGGATGTGGGTGGAGAGAGGGAGGTCTTGGATACTTTAGTCTGCTGCCACCAAGACCTCGAGCTAAATAGACACCAAGGATGGATGATTGATGGATGGATGGCTGTGTTCACTGTACTAAGCAGCCTGTGTCTGTGTTGGGCAGAGGTGAAAGAGTCTTTGTTTGTGGTACCACCCTCCTCCCTCTACCAGCGCCTTTCATAATATAACCGCATGTACACAAACACTGATGATTGTTTCAAATGCTTTTATAACCGGCTTTTGTAGCTCAAACCGTCCCCCACTCTCTCTCTCTCTCTCTCTCTCTCTCTCTGTCTGTGTGCAGGTCATGAGCTGCTGTCGGAGCTGCAGCAGCGTCGGTTTAACGGCTCGGAGGGAGGAGGAGGAGGACAGGGAGGTGAGGAAACAGCTGTCAGTCATCCAGGTGTCCCCGTGCGGGTCCAGCTCAGACAGAAGGATGGAGGGATGAATGAATAGATGCAATCTGTGTTGTT
Organism: Perca flavescens; assembly: GCF_004354835.1. Taxonomy (NCBI): domain Eukaryota; kingdom Metazoa; phylum Chordata; class Actinopteri; order Perciformes; family Percidae; genus Perca; species Perca flavescens. Next base: position 13,886,814 of record NC_041341.1, on the reverse strand, counting down.
TTGTGCCATTTTCTTCCTCTGAGCTGTGTTGTAGTTGTTGGAAATGGACAGTTGAATGCTGCCATTCAGTTGTTCCAGAGTAGACTGATTACTACAGTATGACGCAGTGTATGAGGGTACAGCATAGACCGCTTGAATTCTAGGTACTGTATAACAGGGTTTCTGTGGGGTCTTTAAAAAGTCTTAAATTCACTGAAGTATTGTGTTCTAGGTCTTAAATAATTTTTAAACAGGTCTTAATTTTTCTACGTCCGTGCAACGCTACCCCTAATGCTTTTTATTTTTATTTTGTAGTGTTGTAGTTCTTTCTTTCGCTAGTCCAAATATAATTTTGCTGTATTACGACTACAAATGCAACTTATATTGCAGCCAATCCGCTTTTGTGTTATTGGCGCGAGTCTTTTTCAGATTGTACCACAGACATATTATTCTTCAGCTATAGGGAAGTGCAATACTGAAAAAAACTGAATTTAGGGCTTAGTTGATGTTGTGATAAAATGTCTTGAATTTCAATCATAGTGGTCTTAAAAAGTCTTAAATTTGACTTGGTGAAACCTGCAGAAACTCTGTATAAGCATGGTGTGACAGTGTCAGTGTCTCTGTGAGCCAGACCTTATCACCCAACATCAGTGTCCGACCTCATGAATGCTCTTGCGGCTGAATGGGGGCAAATCTGTGCAGCCAGGTTCCAAAATCTGGTGGAAAGCCTAAAAAAAAACAGAAGTGGATGCTGTTATAGCAGCAGATTAATGCACATGGTTTTAGAATGTTAAACAATCACATACTGTAGGGCTGCAATGTTTGAGTGTCCACATATATCTGACCATTACGTTTTCTAATTTATGAGACAAGCAACAGATTTCAGTCTTAATCACTCCAGAGAAGCTTCCTTTTTTCAGACAAGCTGTTTTAAAAAAAAATCATTTTAATGTCATGAAACAACGAGGAGGAAGGAGGAGGCTGGGAACGCTGCTGCAGACTGACGGAACGACTCGAGCACGTTTCGAGGCTAGAAATTCCTTTTTCAAACGCTCAGTGGATTCACATTTGCTTTAAGAAAATTGTGTATGATCACACTGTGGCAGGGTTGGGAGACCATTGATGGCGAGTGAAGATAGTATGGACGAAGATGAACGTCGTCCTCAAATGAAGAGGGGGCTTAGCGAGTCAGACGACGTGAATGAGCGAGTGGTGAGGCAGAAAATAGATCAGGAAGGACTGAAAGTGCTGGTAAAGTTCAAAGAGGGTCATGATATTAAGTCAGTGGGGCCTGTGGCTCTCACTAAGTTTTTGCGCGAGAAGGTGGGTGAGATAGTCAGAGCTAGAGTTCAGTTTGATGGTGATTTGATGATAGTATGTAAAGACGAGGGCCAGCAATTGAAAGCCTTAAAACTGAAGAATGTTTGCAAAAAAGAAGTTCTTGAGGTGAAGGAAAAAATGGCAGCAGGAGTGGTGTGTAGGGGAGTTATCTATGGTATTCCTATAAAAGAGGATTTGGGAAAGCTAAAGGATAGCATTGAAGGAGGACGTGCGACTAGCCTGAAGAGGCTTAAAATGTGGAGGTCTGGAGAGAAGGTTGATAGTCTTTCAGCATTAGTGGAGTTTCAAGGGGAAGAGCTGCCTAAGTATGTCACTGTCGGATATATGAACTTCAATGTAAGGATGTATGTGCCCCTCCGTTGAGGTGTTTTAAATGCCAGAAATATGGTCACATAGCTGCTTATTGCAAAGGCACTCAAACATGTGGACGCTGTGGCGGAGAGCATGTCTATGGTACATGTGGAACTGGGGTGCAAGAGAAATGTGTTAATTGTGGGGAGCGATAGTGTTGGGTACAGGGAGTGTGAAACCAGAAAAGAGCAGTTGAAATCCAGCATATGAGGACCGAAGGAAGGTTGTCTTATGCTGAGGCAGCTAAGAGATTTCAAGCTGAGCCAGTTCTAGTGAGACAGACAGCAAGAGCTGCTAAAGCCGCAGTTGTTGATGAGGAATTCCTGATTGTTAAGAAGAAAGAGTTTCTGTGCTTTATTGCGGAAGTTATAAATTGTACGTCGCAAGCAAGACACAGGTCTGAGAAGACCGCTATTGTGGTTAAAAGTGCCAATAGGTATCTGGGTATCAAAGACATTACGTGGGAGAGCATTTATGAAGAACTCCAGCACAGAGATAAATCTGGGAAACCAACATCCCTATCACAGCCTGTCTTACAGTTGCCTACGTTGATTTTACAAGCTAAGACTTAAAAGGAAGAAAAGGAGGGAAAAGAAAAAAAAAAGAAAAAAAAACATTTATTTTCTTCAGTGGAATGCTAGAAGTTTGGTGGCAAATGGGCAAGAGCTCAAGAGGTTTATCTCTGAACTAGAGATTAAACCTGAGATTATTTGCATTGTTGAGACATGGCTGAAACCTCATCTAAATTTTGTTTTAAATGGGTATGTGTGTGAAAGAAGTGATAGGATCGATAGTAGTGGGGGTGGTTGTGCTACTTTTATTAAGGTGGGGGTTCCCTACAGAGTTTTAGGTAAAGGTGAAGGCTTAGAGTATTTAGTTACTGAGGTTTGGTGTGATAATGGTAGTTTAAATATTGTAAATTTTTATAATCCCTGTAATAGACTTGATATTGATGCACTGGAGCAGGTTGAAGGGCAAGAAAGTGGCAAAGTAATATGGTTAGGAGATTTTAACGCACATAGTTCTCTGTGGGGAGGGGATAGAACGGATCATAATGGTTTGGTTTTAGAAGAACTTATGGATAGGAAAGGGTTGGTTTGTTTAAATGATGGGTCACCTACTCGTATTGGGGTGAACGTGCAGTCTGTATTGGATCTGACTTTGGTTTCTCAGTCCCTTGCAGATCAAATAATATGGGAAGTTTATAGTGCGACAACGATTGGAAGTGACCATTATCCGATTTTATGTAGGATGGGTAATATTAGCTGCAATGTAAATCAGAGTTTCTCTGAAAGATGGAATTTTAATAAAGCTGATTGGATAATGTTTACAGTTTTAAGTGATAGGAATATGGGTCAGGTTGAGGTGATAGATGATGTAGATGAATTTGCAGAAAATATTAGTGTAGCTATGGTGGAAGCTGCAAGAGCTTCTATTGCCGAGTCGAGGCCGGGAAGTACGAGGCGGAAATTGGTACCATGGTGGACAAGTGACTGCACTCAAGCAATAAGCAGTAGGAATAAAGCGTTTAAAGAGTTTAAAAATAGTTTAAGCTTTCAAAAGTATATGGATTATAAAAGAGAGCAGGCTAAGGTGAGGAAAGTAATTAGGAAAGTAAAAAGAATTACTGGATAAAGTATTGTAATACTATAGGACGACAAACCTCTTTAAATGATGTGTGGAGAGTTGTTAAAAAAATGAGTGGGGTGCGGCAATCTTGGAGTTATCCAGTCCTTAAGAATGGTGAGACTATGGCAGTGGAGGATGGAGATAAAGCAGCATTAATGGTCAAAGATATAGCTAATGTTCATAGTAGTTTTAACTTAACTGAAGATGAAAGACATAAAAGAGAGGCAACAAAAAGACAGTACCAATATCTTTTAGAAAATGTAGAGGATCGAGATGATAGTTTGAATGCGAGTTTTTCGCTAGGTGAACTAAAGAAGGCTGTGAGCAAGGCGAAGGTAACAGCTACGGGAAAAGATCGAATAAGTTATGCAATGTTGAAGCATCTCGGTAACGAAGCTCTTCATACTATACTGGAGTTAATCAATAAAGTATGGGAACAAGGAAAAATTCCAAAGAGCTGGAAGATGGCTGTTATTATTCCAATTAGAAAGCCAGGGAAAGATCCTACTATGACTTCTAACTATAGACCAATTGCTTTGTCATCCCACCTAGGTAAGATAATGGAGAGAATGATTGTGGAGAGACTGACTTTTTTTTTGTTGAGTCTCGAAATTTGATAACGCTGCGTTCCAAAGCGCTTCGGGAAAGGAAGATCAATTATGGATCCGGTTATTAAATTGGAGAGTGATATAAGAAAGGCCCAAGTATGTAAAGAAGTAGTAGCTGCTATATTTTTGATATGGAAAAAGCGTATGATATGCTTTGGAAGGATGGTGTGTTAATTAAAATCCGAAGGCTTGGAATAGACGGGAAAATGTATTGCTGGATTAAGGATTTTTTTTGAGCAATAGGCAAATTCAGGTGAGGATAAATAGTAGCTTCTCTGATTGTGTTTTTGTGGAAAATGGTGTACCCCAAGGAAGTGTTATCTCACCAATTTTGTTCTCTATTATGATAAATGATATATATGATACACTTGATTATGATATAGGTAAATCATTGTTTGCAGATGATGGCGCTCTCTGGAAAAGGGGTAAAAATGTTCAATTCATTGTTAGAAAATTGCAGAATGCTATCGACTGTGTAGAAGAATGGGCTGGGAAATGGGGATTCAGGTTCTCTGTTGAGAAAACCAAGGTAGTGTTTTCTCGTTTAAAAAAAAAAAAAAAATTGAAGAAAGGTTTACGTTGAAATTGTATGGTAGAGATTTAGAAAGAGTAAAATGTGTGAGATTTTTAGGTATGCTTTTTGATTCCAAGCTTACCTGGCATAATCATGTGGAAAAGGTAGTTAGCAAGTGTAAAAAAGTAATTAATATAATTAGATGCTTGTGCAATAAGGAGTGGGGAGCAGATATGACTTCAATGAAAAGATTATATGTGGGATTAATTAGATCTATTGTTGATTTCGGGTGCGTGGCTTATGGGTCTGCTGCAAAATCTGAATTAAAGAAGCTTGATGTTATTCAGGGTTCAGCCCTCCGGATATGTTCAGGAGCAATGAGAACCTCCCCTATATCAGCGCTCCAGGTTGAAGTAGGGGAAATGCCATTTGATTTGAGACGACTGCAAATGTCACTATCATATTTTGTTCATCTAAAAGGACATGTGGAAGACCATCCAACTAAAAGTGTCCTCATATCAACATGGGAGCAGGCAAAAAGTAAAAGAGAGTCGTTTAGTGCAAGTATACATGAAAAGGTAAAGCAAGCGGCTGTAGAACATTTTGAATTTGGTCCATCTGTAGTCTATCCACCGCATCCACCGTGGCTGCTACCGGTTCCAGATGCTGATATAACTTTGCATGAAAAGATAAAAAACTATAAGGGGGATAGTGGACAAATGGCTATGAGGTATGTGGATAACTATTATGGGTATGTGCAAATATTTACTGATGGGTCAAAGCAACCAGATACAGGGAAAGTGGCAATTGCATATGTGATACCAGAGTTTGATATTAAGTTTTCTGCAAGAGTTTCGGATCATTTATCAGTGTTTTCAGCAGAGTTGATAGCTATTGTGATGGCCTTGCAGTGGGTAGAGCAAAGTAAACCGATAAGAGTAGCTATATGCTCAGACTCGTTGTCAGCCTTAGAAAATTTTAAATCAGGTAACTCATGTGAAAGGTCTGATATTGTATGTGAGATATTGACGTTGCTGCATAGTATTCAAAATGGTGGGACGCATGTAAAGTTTATTTGGGTTCCGGCTCATGTAGGCATGGTTGGTAATGAGTTGGCAGACAAGTTTGCTAAACATGCTTTGAAAGCGACAAATGTATCTATTCAGTGTAAAATATCAAAATCAGAGGCTAAGTCAATGATTAAAAAACATGTTAAAAAGTTGTGGCAAGATAAATGGGACAGGGAAGTTAAAGGGAGGGATTTTTACAGTGTAAATCCTGAGGTGGGTCAGGGTCGTTTAGTACTAAGGTGTCGAAAAGAAGAGGGAATTTATACAAGAATGAGACTAGGGCATACCAGACTAAACAAAACATTACAGTTAATAGGAAAACATAATACAGGAAATTGCGAGATTTGTAATGTGCCAGAGACAGTGGAACACGTCTTTATGATGTGTAGGAAATTTAAAAGAGAAAGGGTTTTTATTAAAAGGAAAATAGAGGGCAGTGGAGAAAGTTTTATCCTTAGAGATCTTTTGTCTAAGGGCTCTGATCATAGAGTAATAAAGTATATGCTTGAATTTTTAAAGAACACTGGACTCATTGACAGAATATAGGGTTATTTTTTTTTTTTTGTAGCTTGCAGGCTACAGTAATTTTCAAGGATGTAAGCCATAGTGATGATCATGCACAATTTATCTGGAGGGTGGCGGTAGTGCGCTAAGTTAGTCCGCATCCGCCGTTAAACAAGCAACTGAAGAAGAAGAAGAAGAAGGAGGAGGCTGACGTGCTGACGTGTAAGGTGAGCCTATTGTTTCACTTCCGGTGTTCCCGTGTTACAAACGCTAGTTTGCTACTCCGGCAAAAACTTATTGAACTCTGCTTTACTGTTTAAATTAGCGGCTATTTGCCTGGATTGCATTTGAATTACAATTGTTTTACTCAAGCACTTATACTTAGCTTCACTTACAGTGACTGACTCTCTGAATTTACAATTGTTAAAACGCTGTTAGCTACTTTAGCTTAGCCATAAGCAATGGCTAATTCCTCTGCCTCTCCTGCTCTTTCTTGCTCTGTGTGTCAAATGTTTAGCTATTCCTCTGCCTCCTTTAGTGATAACGATACATGTAATAAATTTAGTATATTCGCTGCTCTGGAGGCAAGGCTAACCGGCAATTTCCACTTAATGCGGAACGTCGACGGAGTCATTAGGTTTCCATTAAAGTCAATCTGTGTATTTCCCCTGACTGCGGAACGTCTGCATCCCTACTCCGTCCCAGTTCCGTCAGTCCGCCGCCCTCCGGAGGAGATACGCAGAGCTTCCATTTTTGACGGACGACGGAGAGCTCCGCAACAATTCAGCACCATAGACAGCACACCGCAGATAGTGCGGGACAGGAAGTCGAGCACAGAAACAAAATAAATATCCGGTTCATTTTCAAAATAAAATACACCGTGCTCACGGCGGATCATATTTCCCTGCGCTACACCTTGAAAACACAGCAAACAGTCGTTTCCCCTCTAGTCCTCTGGATGGAAACAAACTGTTGTTGGTTTTGTGGTTCTATTCTACCTGAATTCGCGAGAACTTGTGGGTCCTCGTGACTACAGCTGTCAGTCACGGCCGCAGCCGTTCCGCAACAAATCCGGACCCGGTGGGTATTGACGTACGGCGAAGCACGCAGCAGACACGCAGCGGAGCCGGTCCGCAGCCGTTACGCATCCAGTGGAAATCCCCGGTTAGTGAATTTGAGTCACGGCTCCGCACCATGGAATCAGAATCGTATGCTTCCGTAGCTAGCCAGCACCATGTAGTTAATGCGGACCACCATACTGTAGCTTCTGTAGCTTCTTTAACTTCTGCTAGCTGTCCCCCGTCAGACCCCGAGCAGCCGGGCGAGTGGGTGACTATCCGAGGGAAGCGTAGCGTTAGATCTAGACCAGGGAGTGCACATGATGACGGTCGCTCTAAACCGGAGCGTCTTCGCCTCTCTAACAGTTTCTCCCTACTCAGTGATACACCCGCTGAGAAGCCAATTCTGGTTATTGGGAGCTCTATACTGCGATATGTGAAGCCGGCGGCCCCAGCGGTTACAGTACCTACGGTCATATGTGTCCCCGGGGCTAGAGCGGGCGATATAGAAACCCACCTAGAGCTGCTGGCTAAAAAGAACCGTAAATACAGTAAGATCATACTTCACGTAGGGGGTAATGGTCGTAAATCGGAGATCACTAAATTGAATGTTGAGTCACTTTGTGCATACGCAAAGACAATGTCGGACTCAGTAGTTTTCTCTGGACCCCTGCCAAACCTGACCAATGATGAAATGTACAGCCGTACGTCATCCTTCCACCGCTGGTTGTCGGGGTGGTGCCCAGCTAACGATGTGGGCTATGTGAATAACTGGGGGGCGTTCTGGGGAAAGCCTGGTCTGATGGAGAGAGACGGCATTCATCCCACCTGGGACGGAGCCGCTCTCATATCAAAAAATCTGACCGAGTTTATCAGACATAAACCATGACAACCCAAGTTTGATATTAGTAATCAGGGGTGCAGGACTACGCGCCCCTCTGTGCTTCCGTTGCAGCAGTCACCCACTCATAGTCTAATAAGCACGGTGTCTGTCCCCCTGCTCAGATTGGTTAAATCAAAGGTAAACAAAAGATGCGCTATACTTAACAACCTAATTGGAATTAAAACGACTGCAACGATAGAACAAAATAGGAAAATTAGATGTGGACTATTAAATATTAGATCTCTGTCTTCTAAAGCATTATTGGTAAACAAGTTGATATCAGATAATAACATTGATTTATTTTGTCTTACTGAAACCTGGCTGGGCCATGAAGACTATGTTAGTCTAAATGAAGCCACTCCTCCCAGTCATATTAATACCCAAATTCCTAGAGGCTCAGGCCGAGGAGGGGGAGTTGCAGCCATCTTTGATGCAAGCCAGTTAATTACTCCTAAATAAATTATAACTCCTATGAAAGTCTTGTTCTTAATCTTCAACATCCAAAATGGAAAACATTACAGCCAATTATATTCGTTGTTATTTACAGGGCTCCAGGTCCGTATTCTGAATTTTTATCTGAATTCTCAACGTTTTTATCATGTTTAGTCCTTAAATCAGACCAAGTAATTATTGTAGGTGATTTTAATATCCATGTGGATGTTGACAATGATAGCCTTAGTACTGCTTTCAACTCATTATTGGATTCAATCGGTTTCAGTCAGTGTGCACAAGGCGACGCACTGTTTTAACCACACCCTCGACCTTGTGCTGGTATATGGTATTGAAATTGAGGATTTAATAATATGTCCGCAGAATTCGGTATTAACAGATCATTCTTTAATCACTTTTGAATTCTTACTACCTGACTATATTAAATTAGATAAAAGCTTCTACACCAGATGCCTATCTGACAGTGCTATAGCTAAATTTAAAGAAGATATTCCAACAGCATTCGACTCTATGTCATGCCTTAACATAACAGAGGACCTCTATGTTAACCTCAGTCCCTCTCAAATTGATACATTTGTAGACGGTGCTACGACTTGCCTACGGACGACCTTAGATTCCGTTGCTCCCCTGAAAAAGAGGATGATGAAGCAAAGGAAATTAGCACCTTGGTATAACTCCCAAACTCACAAATTAAAACAAATCTCGCGAAACCTCGAATGTAAGTGGCGTTCCACAAAAGTGGAAGAATCCCGTTTGGATTGGCAAGAAAGTCTCAAAACCTATAGGAAGGCCCTAAGAAAGGCCAGATCAGACTATTACTCATCACTAATAGAAGAAAACAAGAACAACCCAAGGTTTCTTTTCAGCACTGTAGCCAGGCTGACAGATAGTCACAGCTCTACTGAGCCATCTATTCCTCTAGCTCTGAGTAGTGAGGACTTCATGAGCTTCTTTAATGATAAAATTATAACAATTAGAGATAAAATTCATCACCTTTTGCCCTCAACTTCTAACGGTTCACCTTTAAACGCAGAGTCGCTTGAAATAACGACTAGTCTCAACATATACTTAGACTGCTTTTATCCTATAGACCTTCAACATTTAATGTTAAAGATATCCTCAGCTAAGCCATCTACCTGTCTCTTAGACCCCATCCCAACTAGACTACTCAAAGAAGCGTTACCCGTGGTAAACACTTCCTTACTAGATATGATCAATATGTCCTTATTAACAGGTTATGTACCGCAGTCATTTAAAGTAGCTGTGATAAAACCTCTTCTGAAAAAACCCACCCTCGATTCTGAGGTCTTAGCCAACTATAGACCTATATCTAACCTTCCCTTTCTATCCAAGATCCTTGAGAAGGTGGTTGCTAATCAGTTATGTGATTTTCTACATAGCAACAGTTTATTTGATGACTTTCAATCAGGATTTAGAAAGCATCATAGCACAGAGACGGCACTGGTGAAAATTACTAACAACCTTTTAACTGCTGCAGACAAAGGACTTGTCTCCATCCTTGTTTTACTAGATCTTAGTGCTGCATTTGACACTATTGACCATACAATCCTGTTACAGAGATTGGAACACTTGGTTGGCATTAAAGGAATTGCTCTAAGCTGGTTTAAGTCCTACTTCTCTGAGTGATCCCAATTTGTTAATGTTAATGATAAATCCTCCAAGTACGCTAAAGTTAGCCATGGCGTTCCACAAGGCTCAGTGCTTGGACCAATTCTATTCTCCTTATATATGCTTCCTCTAGGCAATATTATTAGGAAACACTCAATTAACTTTCACTGTTATGCGGATGACACCCAATTATACTTGTCAATCAAACCAGACAAAACCAGTCAGCTAGCTAAATTTCAAGCGTGCATTAAAGATATAAAATCCTGGATGACCTATAATTTTCTGATGTTAAACCCTAACAATACTGAAGTTATTGTACTGGGACCTAAACACCTCAGAACCTCATTATCTAAAGACATAGCTGCTCTGGATGGTGTTGTCCTGGCCTCCAGCACTACTGTCAGAAATTTAGGAGTTATTTTTGATCAGGATATATCCTTTAATGCCAATCTAAAACAAACCTCAAGAAAAGCCTTTTTTCATCTTCGTAACATTGCCAAAATTAGGAATATCCTGTCTCAAAACGACGCTGAAAAACTAGTCCATGCATTTGTTACGTCTAGGTTGGACTGTTGTAATTCCTACTGTCAGGTTGCTCAAATAAGTCCCTTAAGACTCTCCAGCTGATCCAGAATGCTGCAGCGCGTGTTCCATCATATTTTTAACCATCATATCTAGAAGAGCTCCTAATACCCTATTGTCCCATTAGAGCACTGCGCTCCCAGAATGCAGAGTTACTGGTGGTACCTAGAGTCTCTAAAAGTAGAATGGGAGCCAGAGCCTTCAGTTATCAGGCTCCTCTCCTGTGGAACCAGCTCCCTATCTGGGTTCGGGGGGCAGAAACTGTAATCGCTTTCAAGAATGAACTTAAAACTCTTCTATTTGATAAAGCTTATAGTTAGGGAGTGAGGAGTTGCAGTGTTCACCTAACTGGCCCACCTGCTTCCCTTCATAATTGTTAGATTAATAATACATAACAAAGTAGAGGGAGGCAGGCCAGCGAAGCCCGATCCGGCAGGGGGAGAGTTCTAAGCCCGAAAAAGCTACCTCTCCTTATGACCTGTCTCTCTTAGTTACGCTGTTATAGTTACGCTGTTATAGTTCTAGACTGCCGGGGGACTTCCTTCCTTTGACACACTGAGCTGCTCTCTCCTTTCCCTTTCTATTACTATTACTATTACTATTTGTGTGTATCCCGTCCCAGAAATGCTTGTTACTAATCCTAACTTCTGGGGAGTTTACTCCCCGGAGTCCTTATGTTTTTCCCCCAGCGTATTTCCTTGGAGAACGTTGGCACCAAGATCCTGGTTCCAGCTGTCGCCGTGGTCCTGCTGCACTCCCTGCTGAGCTCAGCGGTGCCCTGCAATGTCATGCTGCTTCCTGCTGAACCCTGCAGCTTCCCGCTACATCCAGTCACTGTTCCATTATTAATGTGACTATTATTGCCACTGTTCATCACACCCCCAACCGGCCCGTCAGACACCGCTTACCAAGAGCCTGGGTCTGTCCGAGGTTTCTTCCCAAGAGGGAGTTTTTCCTCGCCACTGTCGCACTGCTTGCTCTTGAGGGAATTACTGGAATTGTTGGGGCTTTGTAAATTATAAAGTGTGGTCTAGACCTACTCTATCTGTAAAGTGTCTTGAGATAACCTATGTTATGATTTGATACTATAAATAAAATTGAATTGAAATTGAATTAAAAAGGAACCTTTGCAGGCAACGTTTTGTACGATTAGACCAGAGATGAGGAGACGTCCTTGACCATAACCCCCACAGGCCTCACCTCTCTCTGCCCTCTGACCCCCAGGTCCAGCCTGGTGTCCCATGGAGGAGGAGCTGCTGGCTCAGCCTCAGGTGATGAAGCTGCTGGACTCGCTCAGAGAGCAGTACACCAGATACCAGGAGCTCTGCAGGCAGCGAAACAAACGCACCCAGCTGGACGAGATCCATGCCAAAGTCATGCAGGTCTCACACACACACACACACACACACACACACACACACACACACACACACACACACACACACACAGGTTCATCTGATTGGTAAAGAGGAGACAACGGTTGCTCATTGTTTGAACCCATCCAAACACAGAACACACACACCCTGTAAGCCTGTGTCTGTAAATTGTGTGTCAACATGCAGTTTGTAAACTCTGATTGGCTTTACTTACTGGCCAGTTTCTTTTATTTAAGTTGTAAATTGTTTTTGTTTTTTTCAACCTTGGGGATGATTCATTATTTTGATTGTTTTGTTTTCTGCAAAATGCAGCAAGACTAAAACATGACTGAGACATTAATGGTAGGTGGATTCATTTTTTTTTTTTTTTCACCTTTTAGACAGATTCAGATTAGCTGTTTCCCCCTGTGTCTAGTCTGTGTTTCACACAAGTAGACAAACCATGTGCAAGTTGCCCCGGATGTAGATCCGAATTTAGTTAGCCATAATAGCCGTCCTAGGCGCCTAAATTCTGTGTATTTTGAAAGCTGTTGCAGATTCATGCACCTGCTCCCGATATATACAGTATGTTGTTTTGCACGAGTCCTCTTTTCCCTGAATGTCTACAGTGGAGGTGGTGAGTGCAAAGTTAGCCCCTCCCATAGAGCCACGATAGAGACATTTATGGGAAATACGCCATGTTGAAAAAAAACAGAATTGTCCTTTAAGCTAAGTTAGCTGGCTGTAGCTCCATATTTACTGGACAGCCATTCATGTCTCCTCAAGAAAGTGTGTTTCCCGAATGTCGAACTATTCCTTTTAATATTGTTCACTTTACGAATGTTTAAATATGTCCCTCCACTGCTACAGTATTAGCCTCTTGACCAGATTCTTTTTTTCTTCAAGTCTTTGACCTTTGACCCTCAAAAACCGTGTCATTGAGCAGCACTTCAGTAGAAGTAGACTCTGCTGTTGTTACTGGGGCTCCTGCAGCCGCAGGGGCTGGTGGGCAACACCACTGTCTTGGAGATGAGCCTGGGGTTGCCATGGGAACCGCAACATGTCGGTCGCTAGTCTAGAGGATTTGTGGTAGGGGAGGGGGATGGCCTAGTTCTGGATTGAACTGTGTGTGTTTGTGTCTGTGTGCGTGTGTTAGCTCTTTAAGGCGTCACTGACCTGATAAATATAATTGAGTCATGATACTGACACACATCTGGATAGAACGTTCCAGATGTTACTGCACTGCATAGTACTTTGGGAAACACTTCAACTTCCATTCATAACTTTATTTTTGTAATAGACAAACACACAGACAGCCTTTTTAATGGATTTTTTTTTTAAAACAATATAAATGTCAACAAGGCAAACTTAGTTTCCACAAATCTGTAATTGTAAATATTGTTGTTGTTGTGGAACATACAAATACTTTTTATTAGATAAATAAATAAAATGAACAGTCCACCGTTGCTGCTAACGTGGGACATAGAGTTCGAAAGATGTGGGCATTTACAAGGCAGAGATCGAAAAGTTGCATTTTGGGAAATGTAGGATTTTTTTTTTTTTTTGGAGCTTGACTGCTTCTTCTTCAATTTTTACCTTTGCTGTATGTATATGTGTATATGTATATGTTTCTTTTGTCTCTTCGAACTTAATAAAAGAGCAAAGCCAATTCATAAATTCAGGTATACTGTGATGAGGTCTATATATTCCCACCCATCATACTGTATGCTTCAGCTGTTGGATATACATTTTCTATTTCAGTTGGCTTTACTGTAAGTGGATAGAAAAGTAAAAGTGATTTTAATACAAACTATTTATATGAGAAAACGATTTTTGGATATATATATATATATATATCCAAAAATTGTGTGTGTGTGAGTGAGCGAGTGAGTGAGATCATGTTGAATGGCATCGGAACTCTATCACAGAAAGACCAGCAGAGCCAGAGAACCTCCTGCTGGTCGTTCTGCTGCACTGCCGCTCTGAGACTTATGTCTCCAAATAGCCATTTTTCACAGCAGACATTATGACATGTCACAGTAGGAAAAGCCCCGGTTTAAATAAATAATAAAATGAATGATGACTGAATGAATTTAATTTAGCTGTTTCAGTTTCAGGGTCCTGGTTTCGTGCACGCTGGCTCACTGTTTAAATGAAATGTTTTTTATTGAAATGCACCTTGGGAGTCGTAGATCACTTCTCATCTTACATTTTTATGTACACTGGCTTGTACCTTTGGCTTTTTATGAGATAAAAGCCAGATATTGTCTAACACAGTTGCTAACACAGTTCTTCTTTTGCACTGATGATTCAACTGAAATAGTTTTCATGTCAGTCCAAACCGTGCAAGTGCTCCAACTATGAGTTTGTGAAGAAAATGAATGGGAACATCTGTTCCCACTTCCTCCCACTTTCTCCCTCTATAGGAGATCACTAAGTCTGTGCTTTGTGTTTCCTCTCTCTTTATCTCAGGTGGTCACCTGGCTGCAGGGTCCAGGTTCCGAGCTGTTGAAGACTCAGCAGGCGATCGGAGACTCGATGCGAGCCGCTCAGGCCCTGCAGCAGAAACATGAGGAAATCGAGAGCCAGCACAGTGTAATGCAACACACACACACACACACACACACACACACACACGCACACGCACACGCACACACAAACACAGTCAACGTGACGAGCACAAACTGAGGAATCAGATTTGGGGTAAAATATAGATCTGAATTGAGTTTGTCTTTTGATGCTTTCACTCTGCTGTTTGCAAATGAACGGTGAAAATGTCAGAGAAACAAATTCACTCTTAATGCATTTCATGTGATGCTTTTTATGTTGTGGTTTGAGTCATCTTTCTAGTTGTAAGCCGATTTACAGAAATAACAACACTTAACTCAAGATGACAAATTTCCATTTCTTTGCCAGGAGAAGTGACACCCTGGAGTCAAGACTTGGATTAAACAAACAAGATATAGCGTGATAATTACTGCTGTTTCGCCCCGTTTCTAGTCTTTATGCTAAACTAACTGTGCCCTGACTTTAGCTTAATATTTCTTAGCAAAAGAGCCAATTAACATACTTGCCAACATATCAAACTTTTCTCTTAAAAAAATGCTTGTCATGGTTTATTTAATGATTTATTACCGATCAGTCAGAGTAGACTAGAAACTCTTCTCAGTGTATTGCCATACAATTCAACATCACCACAAAACTAAACAACTCAACACCTCTCAAAAAAGGTTTCAAGAAAAACAGAACACTATGCAGGACTGTCGTGTGGACTGATTTTGCCTGTGTGTTTGTACAGGAGTGGTTTGCGGTGTATGTGGAGTTGAACCAGCAAATCGCTGCCTTGCTCAGTGCCGGGGAGGAGGAAGAGGTGGTGGAGCTAAAGGCGCTGCAGCAGCAATTGAGTGATGTCTGCTACCAACAGGCAGCTCAGCTGGAGGGCCGACAGAATGTCCTGCAGGCGGCGCAGGGCTTCCACAGCACCACGCAGGAGGTAACACACACACACACACACACACACACACACACACACACACACACACACACACACACACACACACACACACACACACACACACACACACACACACACACACACACACACACACACACTCTGTATCAGCTGTCATTTCTACTGGGTGTTCGTACTGGAAACAGCCCTGCGTTAAAAAAACAAGTTAATATTTGTGAGTCCAGTACAGAGATTTCCAGGATGTGTTTAGCCTAACTTAGCATAAATACTGTGGGCAGGGGGAAACTGCTAGCCTTGCCCATCAAAAGAGAAAAGAATATAAGATACACAACACCATTTCTTGGACTTGTAGCAGCTCTTCAAGAGGTAGAAGTACTGGATCAACTTTTGATTTGTTCACAAACTAAAACCCGAACATTACAGCCGCATTTGGGAAAGTGGCAAGAAAATAAAAATGTATGTGATTTATTCCGAGCAATCAAAGCTCTGTGTCTGTCTCTGCAGTTGTCCCAGCTGTTGGACGGTCTACTGGGCATGCTCTGTGCTGACGTAGCTCCAGCTGACGGAGCTTCGATTCAACAAAACCTCAAACTGTTGGAGGAGAAGCTGCAGACTGTCGGTTCGTGCTCTGAATGATAAAAGCTTGTTAATAAAACGTTTTTTTTTATTTATTTTTTTTGTGGTGTTAAGTATGTACATCTACATCTATCCACGCAGAGGCAGGTCTTGCTTCTCTGCGTCAGAAGGGGGCGCTGTTGATGGAGCAGATGTGCACCCAGCCATCATGGCCTCTGGAGGAAACGGAGACTCCACCTGGAGAACAGCAGGACAACGTTCAGCACATCCAGGCTGTGATGGAGGAGATGCAGCTCCGCAAACAGAGGTAACGGTCTTCTTCTTCTTCTTCTTGTTTTCACAGCAGGAAGCCACACAGGGTTTCTTTTATTCTTTCTGAAAAGCTGGAAACATGATATTGAGGTCTAAGATTAAAAAAAAAGTGCATCTGCTACTGAACTAGATGATCAGATTTAGCACCTTGAGACTCCCATGTGTTTTGCTAGCATTCCACAACTACAGCTCCCATGACTCTTACAAGTTTAAAAAAAAAAAGTGTGTGTGTGTGTTTTGCAGGTGTGAGGACATGGTGGACGTGAGGAGGCTGAAGATGCTACAGATGGTCCAACTGTTCAAATGTGAAGAAGACGCTTTACAGGTAGGACACACAACAACACACAAACACACACAAACGATTGTCACGTCAATGCTTCCTGTATTGATGAGATAATTGTGCGTGTGCGTGTTCAGGCAGTAGAGTGGCTTGGCGAGCTGTTGGACGCCCTTTTGAAGACTCATGTCAGACTGGGTGACGACTCTCAGGAGACCAGGACCATGTTGGACAAACACAGAAAGTTTGTGGACGTCGCTCAGGTGAGACACTTTCATACTACTTACAGTCATGCAGCTAGCGTTGCTAAAAAAAACTTTCAACTTTAAGAGATGAAAAAGGGCAAAAGTAATTCTGAAAACAATAGCAAAAACGACTGTTTGTTTGTCTCTGTCTTCCCGTCTCTTCCTTCAGAGCACCTACGATTATGGCCGTCAGCTGCTGCAGGCGACCGTTGTCCTCTGTCAGTCTCTGCGCTGTACGACGCGCTCGTCCGGAGACACTCTGCCACGACTCAACCGAGTCTGGAAACAGTTCAGCGTCAGCGCTGAGGAGAGACAACAGAGACTGGAGCTGGCTCTGAACTTCCACACCGCAGCTGAGAGGGTGAGACAGGCTGAGAGAGAGACCAGACAGTCTTATTATGCGTCAGGTGTTGCAGCAGCAGTAAAGAAATGGCGTGTGCAGTTAGGGCATTGTTGGCAGGCATGTACAGTAGGAAGCAGCTGATAAGATCTACTTCTCACGGACCATGGTGCACTATTGCAGCCATACGAGAGATTGAAAGTATAAATGTGTTTTTACTGTGTTTCAGGTGTTACAGCAGGAATGTGTGGACCCAGATTCTCTGGATGAAGTCGACTCTTCAGGGAAAACTCTGCTGGACAGGCTGACCATGCCTGTTATCTTCCCTGATGGGTGGGTACACACACACACACACACACACACACACACACACACACACACACACACACACACACACACACCTTTCTCTGATTGGTAAAGAGGAAATCATAAAAGAAAAAGTAGTTGCATATTAAATACAAAGTGACAATAGGCTCGTTCGAGATGAGCCAGATCTGCGCAAAATCGATCACCGGCGATCGCCGCCCAATGCGTGCCGCTTAGATTTGTGTCCGACTTGATCCCTGCTTGATCCCGACTTGCTCTGACGTCATGCACACGTGGGCAACGATAATCTCACGAGACCAAGGCGGCCGCAGTTCTGAGACGCAGGTAGCGCAGTTGCTTTTCACCAACTGCAAGAGCCAGGCGGACGCCGGTGGACCCACTGCATGCTGGGAAACGCCGGCCTCTCAGCTGATCGAACAGCTGATTGGTTCAGAATCGACTCAACATGATGACGTTTTATATAAAGTTTTTTATTGATTTTTAATCGGAGGGATTTTAACTGCTATTTGTCTGATTTAAAAGCTTATTCTGTACAGAACACATGTTGTGTGGCCGATAGTTACGTTTAGAAGTCAGAGACTAAATCTGTTCAGATTACGGATCATCTACAGTGTGTTGTTAATTAAAATCAGCAACAGATCACATGTAGAGAATTTCGACAGCTACTCTGTCATAATAAAATCAACTGGAGACTGTGTAGGAGCTGATATATGGGTCTGATAACATTTTATTAAATCGGAATCGGACCACAGTGTTTGTGTCACTTCTTGTTCATCCTGAATGCTGCTGGAATCAGCTGGAAAACAGTCCGACTTGAGAGTGGACTTTTGTCACCGCCCCCGGCTGCTGCCGCCTGCTCTCGTCCGCTTTACAGGCGAGGCGCAGTTCATCTCGAACGAGCCTAGTGTTTGCTCATTGTTTGAACACGCATGCACGCACACGCACACACTACACACTGTAATCCTCTGTAGAGCTGAGGGAAAAAAATATTGGTTATAGCTGCTTCTAACCCTAAAATTAAAAAAATTCCTAGCTTTTTATTCCCAAATGTAAGGTGAGTCCCCATAATGTGACATACGCTTCATATAATACACACTCCTAACAGGAATTGTTGTTGTTTCAGGACCGAGCAGTTCTTTGGGAGTCCGAGTGACACAGCGGCGGCAGCGGAGGGCGTCAGGGAGCGCCTCCTGCTGGTGGAGGAGCGACGGCTGCAGCTGCAGGAGATGAGGCTTCATAATGACGACGACGAGGAGGAGGAGGTGCGAATGGGGCAGGAGGCACGGCTGGATGTGATCGGAGAGGAACTGAGCGAGAAAGAGGATCAAGATGAGGAGGAGGAAGAGGAGGCGGGGCAGCAGCATGAAGACTTAGAGAGGGCGACGCAGGACTGCTAATGGATCGCTGATTACGTTAAACTGAGCAGCATTACTGAAGCAATGAAGGGCTGCGGATTAATTTTCACCGAAACCTCCAAGTGGTTGCTTCTGTCTCCCTGCAGGAGTAGGTCTTACTGCTGTGCTGGTCATTTTATTTTATTTTTTACATTAAGACTACTTCTTCCACCAGCCTCACAGCTTACCCTTCTTTAATAGAGGATACAAATGTTAAATGTGATTCTTTCACAACGTTCAGCAGGAACTGTGAGAACAACAGCGCCCTCTAACTGTTTTGCTGCCGTTACGCGATCCAGACGATTTCATAAATGTAAAATACTGGTATTAAATAATATTCATATCTCTGGATGCTCGGTTTAAGATCAACTGTAAAATAATAAGTTTGGATAAGAATACTTATAATGTACAGCTAACACCACATCCTCTTTCCCTGCATGCCTCTTGTTTACCTAAGTGGGTGGAGCTTCCATGGTGCTAACACGGTGACCAAGGTTTTTGTCTGTGCCTCCTCAGACTTCTCGCCTTTCTTGCTTCCTTGCCTTCTTTTATTTCCCTCCTAACAGAAGATGAACTTCATGGCCTGTACAGGAAGGGCGGAGCTACTGTATATCAGGTGTGCTGCCACCTGATAGTATTTCTGCACCAACAGTCCTCTACTTTTCTCCCATAGACTGTTGGGAGCTTTTCAACTCTGGGATGGACATAAAACTCTCCTGGTTGCATCACCAAGCATCCGTATAGAGGAGAGAAGTCAACTACAAGTCCCAAAGAGCATCGCGAAACAAGAAACATCATCCTATCAGCGTTAAGTAAAAGATTTACATAATTTGTGAAATCCTTATTGCAAGTCATCTGGGGAAATTTCCACATTCAGTCTTCCTTCAAGGGTCAAACTTAAAGTTAAATTCTCCTAAATTTCTGTGTAAGATATCCACCTTATAAAGTAAACATGGTGATGTGATCATACCCTCTGCCCTCTACTACTAAGGAAGTGGCCCCGGAACACAGAAACTGCAAACTATGTAATATGTAATTCAGTGCACAAATTATTTTCTCCCGGGTTCTCTCTTTGCAATTACAGATTTGACCCCAAAAAATACTCAAGTGGAAACACAGAACTAGTAGAGAAATTGATTTGTAGCAAAAAATAATAATTTCAGTTGAACTGATTGGATGTTTCTTGGTAAAATAGTTTCGGGACTTGTAGTCAACAGTTCTAACATTGATGCTTAACATCTTTCAAAGATCCAGAGGCTCCGACCACTTTGCTGCTCTAAATAAACCCTCTGCCTTCATTATGGAAATCAGTTCAGTGTACAAACTGGGTGCACTGGTGGTCATTTGCCACATCAGAATAGGACAAATTCCTTTTTCTACTTAATTGACTTTTTTCAAGCAAACCTTGCTATAAGGGGTTGGTATTTTTGACCAATACGTGCTGCTGTAAGTGTATCGGCTAAATACTGTCTTGCTTTCTGTCCTCTTCATCCAATAATATATACACATGACATCAGTATGACATCCTCTAAATAAAGAAGCGTTTTGAAGTTGCTGTCTAAGGTGGGCTTTTTTTTATTTGTCTGCAGTACAATCAACCACAGTCGCTCATTCTAATAAACACAACTACTGTATGTTTTCAAATAAGTTTATTTAAAAAAGCTTTTTACCACTTCCACTGTTTAAACATGGAAATATTTCAATGTATTATTCCCTTGTTCATTAAATAGATTACATAATACCTTGGTATACCTCCATTTGTACATAATAAAACTTTATACAAGCTATTTCTTGTTGAACAGCTACCACTAGAAGGCAACTTCTTACACACCCATGCCATCTATGAAAAACAAACTCATTTTCAAAATGACAAGTCAAGTCATTCAATCTTTCACTCTTGGTTGACATAAATATGTATATGTTCAGTGTTGACAAATTAAGTTGGAGATAAGTTAAGTAACGGTGTTATGAAGGTAAATGTCATGAAAGTATAATTTTTTGCTTCCAGGAGCCAGAGTGGATGCCTTGATGTTGGTTTTGTCGATGGAGCAGCACTACAGAGCTGAGACCATGCATATGATGGAGGTCTTTAAAGTGTTTGTTAACTGTGCAGGTCACTGCCTGATCTCCTTGTCCAAAAAGTCTTTGGCCTCGTTGATCTTCGCTGCGAGATACGGTGACCCACCTGCACAAACAAGTGTGATTCGGTGATGACTCCTTTAACACTCAACCATCCACAAGCTTTTTAAACATCATTTAACATTAATGCTGGGCCCCACAGAAATGCTCACCCGACTTTTGGCACATTTCACTATGGGTATTAAAGCTATAGTGTGTAGTTTCTGACACCCCCTTGAAGAATTCTAAGTAATGACAACAAAACTGTTGGCACATCCACATGATACAAGCCTTCCATTTCTTATGTACTGTATATATAAAGCCCTAAAGGCTATCCTGTACAGTTTGGAATTGTCGCCATTAGATGAAAAATCTACGTTAATAATCAGTTCCAGCACAGACAGGGCAGAATGTGAGACCATTAAAGGTCCCATGACATGCTGCTCTTTGGATGCTTTTATATAGACCTTAGTGGTCCCCTAATACTGCATCTGAAGTCTCTTTCCTGAAATTCTCTCTCTTTCTCATGGGTGGGCCAAATTCTCTGGGTGGGCAAAGCAGAGAAAGGGGAGGTAACCTTGCTCCTTATGACCTCATAAGGAGAAGATTCCAGATCGGTCCATCTGAGCTTTAATTTTCTCAAAGGCAGAGCAGGATACCCAGGGCTCGGTTTACACCTATCACCATTTCTAGCCACTGGGGGACCATAGGCAGGCTGGGTGAACGCATATTAATGTTAAAAAACCTCATAAAGTGAAATTTTCATGCCATGGGACCCTTAATGTGTACATGTCATAGTTTAAGTGAATGTAGTGAATTAAGACTGCTATCATAGACAACTTTCATCTGTGATATTGTTTACTAAAATTAATGCACGTTTTACCAACTTGATTTTAAGTGATTTTGACATTTACACATAACACAAAAAAATCTAATTCATTTTTCGACCTGCAGTCTTATAGACATCTGACATTGTCACTGTTGTCAGAGTTTAAGCTTACCTTTATCTGGATGGTTCAGGACCATGATCCTCCGGTGGGCATCACGTACCTTGGCCTTAGTGCTAGCTGGGCTGCACATTAAACAAATAACATCCATGTGAGCAACCTTCCCCTTTCTCTGAGCAGTAAGAGAGATATACACTGAAGGACTGTACTTAACAGATGACATTTAAGAAATATTAAAGTGCTCATATTATGCTTTTTGGCTTTTCCCCTTTCCTTTATTGTGTTATATATCTTTTTGTGCACATTATAGGTTTACAGAGTGAAAAGCCCAAAGTCCACCATCTTCCAGAGAAAACACTGTTCATAAACTGCTCCAAACAGCTCTGTTCTAGTCCAGCGTTTCTACTTCCGTGACGAACGTGCTTCACTTTGTAACAAACGTTATAATGTTCGCCTAGCTGCTAGCATGGCACTCCCTCATACTCTGCAACTGACTGGCTAGCAGTGTTTACCTAGCTAGAGCGCATGTGCGACTCCCAACAAAGATGGTACAGAAGTAAGATGTCTCACTCTGTAGCTAAAACAGAGAGCTCAACACACAGGGTGAAAAGAGGAGCTGCAGCAATGTGCAGTACAACAAATATATGGTGTTTTTTGAAAATTTAACCATGTAAACCTATTCTGGTCCAACCTCTAAATACAATTATGAACCTGAAAATGAGCATAATATGGGCACTTTAACTACGACACATACCTGATGCCAAGAATGAGGCTGGCCTCTCGTTTGGACATCTTCTGCTCAAAACCTCCTTTGTAATATGCTGAGAAAGCCTGTGGTGACAAAAGGATTAGAGCTTTGATTCTCAATAGTCTAATCTATTTTTTTGTATTTTCCCCATAATCAGAGAATGTGAAACAATGGAACTGTTTTCTCTATACTGTATATTTGATCAGGAGGTACTGTATCTCAATTGTTCTGTTTGCACCAGCTACAACATGTACAAAAAACAAAGCCCCTGAGCAAAACACAGCATAAAGACAAAGCACTAATGAAGAATGAGAGTTGCAGACAAGAGCTGTCAGAAAGCTGGCTGTATGCAGTGGTTGTAAGTCAGCTTTAGTTTGAACCTAACAACCTTCCACACAAAAATAGCACGAGATGCACAATTTAGCAGAATAAGACTATGGATATGGACATCACTGCAGATGTACTGGAGGTTAAAAAAAAATTACTCACGGATGTGGGCATTTTTTTGAAAGTTTCAGAGAAAACTTGTCCAAGAGGCTTCCACAGCTGGAATGCATAGCGGCCTGTTGATCAAACACATGCATGAAACAGTTTCAGACCAAACACATTTCTAAATGAGAAGGGATCGACAAATAGCAAAGCAGGAATCTGTTAAAAAAAAAATTAAAAAACTAGAGTGACAGCTGGCAGTGTAACAAATTTAGCAATAGTGATAGTAAACAAAAACCTAAAAAAGTATACTGCACAATACACATGCACATCCAGATACTATTATCTTAGTCAATTACTGATCTTGTATCAAACTTTTTTTTACCTGCAAAACCTGCAGCAGCCACACCGAGACCGACTGCAATCAGAGTCCCTCCCTGTCGCCAAAATAAAACATCTAGTAGTGACCACACTGGGTTAGACGAGTCATACATCACACAGGTACTTGAAGAAAAGAAGAGTAGAAAGAGCAGCAAGCATATCTCCACTGGGAAAAAAACTGTTTATTTGATTATCTGTTTGCCAGCGATTTGTGTGTGATTACTCTGCGGAAAGGACAATAATTGCTCCAGTAAAATTGAGTACATTTGAATGAGTAGCTACGTCAATAGGTGAGTTGCAATGCAGGAATACAATTGTATACTTAGATGGGAAAAAAAATGTTTTCATAAGAGGGCGTATGTGTGTGTGTGTGTGTGTGTGTGTGTGTGTGTGTGTGTGTGTACCACATTGTTCTACAAGATAACGTATACCAAACCACTGGCTATAGGTAAAATGCACACTGTATAGGGTAAAACAATAGGTCCCAGTGTTTACTTTAGCTTGTTAGCTAGTTCATCCACCTGACAGCTGTACAGTACGTGGGATTCCGTTAGCGGTCATTGGTTACGCAACGCACACGTTAGCAGGTAAAACAGCCTGGTTTCGTTTAATTAACTTCACAAAGGTCTTCAGTGTTAAAACGGCTACTTACCAGCCGTCTGTCTAGATCTGCGTCGCTCCTAACGTTTGCTTTAGGAGTATATTCAGCATATCGCATCATGTCTCCTCCGTCAACGGCCACTCTGCCGGCGTTCGCCATGTTGCCTCAGCGACGAATGTTCGAGTGTGAATGTTCATTAACGTTTAAGGTGCATATGCCGCCACCTACTGTACTGGAGTGTGTAACCAACTATTAAAAAACTAAAACTTTATAAAGAAGTTATATTCTTGATATTAGACCTGTTTCATTTTAATGAAATCCTTTTAACCTACTTGTTTTTCTCCGTTTCCCCTTTTACCTTAATAACCTACAACCTATCAGTTCAACAGTTTCCTTACAGTTTATCGCATTTAGGCCTTTCTGACGCTGTCTTTTTCATCATGTATACAGTAGCATTGAGTCCTGTATGTCCTAATCTTAACCTATAAAACTGCACTTCTTTCCTACATGTAGGCTACCTCACTCTCTGCCCTTATTCCAACTTCCTATGTAGTAGGCCTATCCAGTAGGCTATCGTTTGGATAGTTTGAAACTCAATGCAATCTCATTGAGACTTTCTTTCATCAGTCTTTTCAGGGGGGGAAGTGTTTCTCAAGTTGATATATTATAAGATATAATTGAGTAAATACGACACCACTTGTCATTTATTGAACACTTTGTCATCTTAAAGGACTTTGTCCATGTTGGCACAACGCTTCAAAGCTATGCTGAAAGCTCCTGAGCAAATAGACCTTGAGGTGAGAAGGTTCTGTCAGCTGCTCAACTTCATGATATTCATTGTGATTTTTAAACTGTGTTTTAGGAGGATTTCTGCATTTATTCTAGTCCATTTTGATGGCATGTTTGTGCCACTAGGTGGAGCCGTTGACAAGTGAACCACGTGGTGCTGTAAAGTGTGTGTGTGTGTGTGTGTGTGTGTGTGTGTGTGTGTGTGTGTGTGTGTGTGTGTGTGTGTGTGTGTGTGTGTGTGTGTGTGTGTGTGTGTGTGTGTTGCACAGAACAGGTAAATATGTAGGGCCTATTGATAAATATTGAATTGTGTGTGTTGTACTGCAAATTAGTTATAATATAATTATAATTATATTCAGTGTCATGTCTGTGTTTGTGCATATTTGTGTTTACATGTGTGCTTTTGTTGTTTCATCTGCTTTTCTTTGTATTTGCATGGTTGTTTTATTTGTTTATATTTACTTGTGCCACTTTATTATGCTTTATTTGTGTTTTCTTGTTGCATCAGTCAGCACTTGTACAGTACATGTTTGTGTGTTTTATTTGTTTGCATCTATGCTTGATATGTGTTTGTATTTGTGCTTCTCTTTGTACTTGAGTGTGTGTTTGTGTGTGTGTGTGTGTGTGTGTGTGTGTGTGTGTGTGTGTGTGTGTGTGTGTGTGTGTGTGTGTGTGTGTGTGTGTGTGTGTGTGTGTGTGTCTACAGGTGTACTCTGTGTCCCTTGTGGACCCTCAACATGATTAGGGGTCCAGCAGGAGTCTAGGAGCAGGGAGCAGCAGCACAGAGGAGCTGATGGAGGCTTGAGCCTGGAGCTGGTTTCTATTGTCCCTGGTAATTGGATTTGGTCTGGGAGGAGAGATGGCTGCCAGTGAGAGGCTCCGATCATTAGGTGTGAATGAGATGTGTGGTGCCAGGGATGAACACACACGCAGATTGGTATTATGCAGTTCAACAATGAAATACACACACATGTACACACTGAATTTGCTGTTTTCATTTCAAACACAATTCTTCCCAAATATGTTTTCAGATGATTTTCTAAAAGCTCACCTCCACACTGAGACATTTAAACAACATTTCAAACATTTCATGAAGAAAGATTTTTCAGACTTACTGACCAATTTTTGTGTGCAGAAAACTCACTTCCTTAAAGCAGGTTTAAATAAAACTGAGATAAGTCACCATGAAGTTATTCCTCTAAATTAACCTGGTCCTGTTCAGATTAGTTTACAGGCTTAACAGTCTATCACTCTAAAGGTTGATCTGTGTTTAATTTCAGTGCTTTCTCCATTGTCAGACTGTCATAAGCGGAATAGCCTGGGTTTATTGTATGTGCATTGGCATGTTGTCCTTTGTCCCTTCACTTACCTGTAGTGGCAAACTGAAAGTTTACAGCTCTGTTTGAATGTATTTTGTACACCTGAAATTCCAGGTAGGTCATTCCGTCTTGATTGCACAATGGCCAAAGGCGCTCAATGCACTACATCTTAAAGAGGAACTCCACCGATGTTACACATCAAAGTCTGTTTACCGGTGTTGGGGAGTATTACTGCATATATATATATATATATATATATATATATATATATATATATAAAAAAATAAAAGTCGTATAAAGCCTTTTGTAGCTCCAGAGGGAGCTGTGTGAAGTATGATATACTACCTACAGTGCCTTGATAGTTTTGATTTGCAGCAGTTTATTAATTTCCCTACCCATTCAAAAGGCCATACCCTGGATCTACTCTGCTGCTCTGGTGTCACTCCTTCTAACTGTAATGCATTTAACCTTCCCATCTCTGACCATAAACTTATCTCATTTAATGCTAAGGTGACACTGTTCAAAATAAAACTGTCACGTACAATCTCTTTCCGCAACATTAAGTCCATTGACCCAGCAGCTCTGGACTCTGGTATTGCCAATCTTCCCAACATCGACTTCACATCCACCCCTGATGAACTGCTCAGTCATTATGATTGTGGCCTACACCATCTCCTCGATACCCTATCTGTAGCACCCCTATAAAAAAACATTCCAAATAATCAAAGTGATGTAAAGCAAAACAGGTTATTGAACTCAATTGAATGTCAATTCCTTATGATTCATAATATATAAAAGAATGAAGTAATGCACAAATCATGAAATAATTCATGCATTAATTCATAATTTATGTACCCTTCCCGTAAAGTGTTGCCATAACTTTAGTTCAAGCCTGTGGCAGCAGTTCCAAATAAGTCGTTTAGTGCCATGCAATGAAAAATACCTTTCACAAGTTCAGTGGGTGCATTTTCCAAAAGAATGTTTTAATTCTGAAAAATAAAGTTGGTACCCCACGAAACTCACGCATTGTCTTTTAATATTATTTCTTAGATATGTAGGCTACATACCAATACAATTCATGAATATTAAACTGAGATACCCCATTATGTTGTGAGCAGTAGGCCTACGTGTGCTGTTGGCAAAATTGTGTCTAATCTGTCTGTGTCTATGTCTGACCTGGGCTGGCACTATGGTCACGCGCAAAGTGTCCCGGTTTTAGTTCCGGAAATCTGGTCACCCTACATTAGCTGCTACTAGCAAAACACACTCAAATCTCTGTCCGCGATCGAGCGGCATTGTGTGCAAAAATGTATTCCATATTAACTTCAGATGAACTTTGGAATGTATAGCCTACTTTTTCACAAAATTGTAGATTTTCCTCCACATTGGAAGTGCATTAAGAAGGGATCTTTTAATGGCTAGTAGGCCTATTAATGGAAGGAATGATTAGAGCAAACAAAACCTGTTTCACTGTTCAAAATGGTTGCCCGCCTGAAGACAGACTTAAGAAATGTGTGAATCTATCCTTTAATCAGTTATAAAAGCAGCTCTCTTTCTCATAAAAAAAGTATTTATAGCATAACACCCAGTTAAATATTGACCATGTTAAACCTCTGTTTCTATAAAGATTTATAATGCAGCTGTACACAGGTTGCAGATTATTTGCATATTAAAAATAAACCTGTGCTTTTGTTTGTGTGCATGCATTTACAACTTAATCTCAGCGAGGGAGAAACATTTACTGAAACATACACATACAAGCGCAGTGTTTCCATGGCAACCAAGCAGCCACTCTGCTCTTCAATAGAGGGTGAGTGAGTCGAGGTAGATGGCTATTGTGTTGTGTGTGTTTGGGGGGTCAGGGTGGCAGTTCGAGAGGGGTTACAGGGGGCAGTATTAAACAATGCACTAGACAGATGAAAGCACTGCACATCCTTAAATCTAATCATAATTTAGTCATCACTAGAAGATGGCATGATCAAAATAAAGAAGGAAATAGGCAAGACTGACAGGACAGAAAGAGACCTGAGTGCATGAATCAAGGAAAGGGGGATGTGAGATTGCTGTTAGATGGAAAATAATGGAGCTTCATGGACAGAGATGGTCTTATTCCTAACGTTGATGCTTATTTCTTGCATTAATCCCTATATTCAGGCACAGGCACTCAGCCTAAAAGGATTTCTAAAGCTCAGACGCAGCTCAGTCATCACCAATACCTGCATATTCAGTCATGCCTTTTCTTATGTAAAATTGGGACTGAATGGAAAGTTAAAAAAAAGCCAAAATATAATAAAATGTTCTATTATCAACAAAAATGTTTTCTGGACTCACTGGAAGCAGAACATTATTTGTCCATGAAGAAATACTTTGTTGAATAGAATGAATGTCAAATACTGCAATAAGATGTTCCCATCTTCATATATTTGCTTTTGCTGAACATGTTTCCAGAATTATTAAATTCTGAAAAAAAGAAAAGAAAAATCAGAAGAAATTACCATTTTCAGAGACATGCAGTACTATTATCCTGCAACAATGCTGCATAGAGTACTCGGTAGAGCCCATTAGGGTGGCCTGGTCCTCCTCTCCTTCACTGGGGAGAACTTTTGAAACAAATTCAGACAAAGAGCATTCAGAGAAAGGAGGAGGAGGAGGAGGAGGAGGAGGAGGAGGAGGAGGAGGAGGAGGAGGAGGAGGAGGAGGCCTTTCTCAAATTAAAATATTTCTTGGATTGAAGCTATTTATAATCAGTAATTTGTGCTAAAGTTTGAAATAATCAAATTAACCAGCACACACATACATATCCCTATTTAGTTAAGCTTTTCTTAAAGCCAGAGGAAAGGGTTAATTCTACCTGCAAACAGATATCTCATACAGATCGGTTCAATGAAACTGCATGTCTATGATATTGGAGGTTGAAAATATTGATTCAGAAATATGTGTTATTAATGGGAAAAAAAGGCCTTTATTGTCCACATTTATCAATTCAGCCCTTGTTGGAACACAAGTTGGAGGAGAATTATCTTGAATGATGTTTCTCTATACTGACACGTTGGGCTTTGGGGCAGCGTTAAGCAGCCCATTAGGGGGAAACTATCTCCACCTCTGCTTTGTCTCACTCTCCAGTCCTCTTCCCATCTTGGTCAGATTCGTCTGTAAAGACGTGTGTCACAACCTTTCTTTGTGAGACTAAATAAATGTACCACCTCCTGCTATCAACGTTGGTATTGGTCATGCCTTTTCGGGATTGTTATCTCATTTCATGATAATGAAAATAATAGAAATACCCTGTGTACAACATGATTGCCTTATTACAGAACACATTGGTAAGAGACAGAGAATAGGTGTTGGGAAAATGTAAAAAGATTATAAGATTCAGTAAAACCTTTTTGATCCCTGTGCAGTCATTGGGTCATTATAATTAAATTGAAATTAAAGAGAACCCCCCCCCCCCAAAAAAAAAAACAACAACACAAGAATAGCTTAGCATAGGCCTATTAGAAATGAAATTAAGTCAAAGGGTTTTTAAATTTAAAGAATTGCTATATAGTAATGATGCCAAACTCTAGTAGACCTATTCCTCACTGTGATAATAGTAATAATAAAAAGATGAAATTACATGTAACAATGGTGCTGATGTCTGTTGTTGTTTTGTTTTGACCTTCACCATTGAGGCTGTTGTTGATGTGTTGTTTTGTTTGTCATGTGTGCCTTTTTTTAATGATATATTAAAAAGGAAATTTGTTTCACTTGTTTATTTATTTTGTTTTACTTTCCTTATTCTGAGGAAGGTATGTTCAGGGCAAAATATAAAAAAGGGAAAGAAACATGGAAATGTGATTCTTGCATAAATAAAAAATATAACAGATTGTCATGAGTTGAGTTTTAATAATTTACTGAATTATTTCACTATATACTGTTCTTTTCTGTATTTATTAATATGCATTTAATTATTATAAAATATTCTTTATATCTTTATTGGCTCGTAAGTACCATACTTCTAAAATGTACTGATGTCCAATTCGCGGAACCTTTATCTTGTAGCTTCAGTTGCTTTCAGGGGACTTTATCGCTGACGGACTGTCAAAATGACATAAACACTGTAAGGTGAGTCTCGAGCTGTGTTTTATTGCTTGTTAACGGCACCAGTTTCACCACAATGTCAATACAGATCCACCGACACATGATGGCTAAGACGTGAGTGAGCGAACAGTTGTATCTTGTATCAAAGTGACATTGATCAAGGATGGAGAGAGAGGCTAGCGTTAGCTGCTAGCTAACTAGCCCCCGGCTCACATCACATTAGCTGGGGATAAAAACAGGCCTTATTCAGTCATCTTTCAGAGTAGGTAATCTATTTTATTTATGCCGCTATATACTTTATGTGTGTCGTGATAAACGGGTCAAATGAACGAGGTAGCTTACGTAGCAAGTTAATGTAGCTATCAGAAAGACTGACCGTGGCTTCACCTCTGTCAGTGTTTACTGCTGAGATGCTGACTGTGTGTTTATTGATACAGGAACAGAGACAAACAAACAACAGCGCTGAGCCTTGAACCCTGTTGTTTTTCATTTCTGGTTGCTCTTAGCCATATTGAACTCAAGTATCATCATTGTGTAACGTTACTTTACTCCAATCAACCATTTCATGTATAAATATATTTATATATATCTATATCGTATTGTTTACAAATAACAGAAACACTTGACTTGTGTAAAGACAATGCATTTTGTTGGTCATTGTGGCTATTTATATATACTATACTACTATATGTACATAATAGTTCTATGTTTATTTAGTTTTCCTTGTTTTTAGCTGTATGTTTGTCTATCGTCTTGTACATTTTTCTGTGTGTAAGTACATTGAGAGCAATTTTACACCTGAGTCAAATTTTTTTGTATGTGTACACACGCTGATTCTTAGATAAGCCAGCCTTAGAGCTGAGGAACAGGGTTAGGTTCAAAGTCTTAATGTAAGCTTACTACTTTCTATTTTAAAAGTTTAAATTACATTTTAAGGTGTGTTGTCATTCCAGCTTTTAACACCAAACCAAATATCAAAACATATTGTTGACTTGAAGTTGTATGTAATTTGAGTGTGAACATGTATACAGCATAGTGAAAATATAAAGCAACATACACGTGTATGAAGTAGCAATACAAATGGGGTTGTGTGTGTGTGTGTGTGTGTGTGTGTGTGTGTGTGTGTGTGTGTGTGTGTGTGTGTGTGTGTGTGTGTGTGTGTGTGTGTGTGTGTGTGTGTGTGTGTGTGTGTGTGTGTGTGTGTGTGTGTGTGGATGGCAATAAGGTGTTCAGCAGCCTGAGAGTAAGACTTAATTATACATTTTAATTAAGCAGTAAACCATATAACCATTACCATTATGAGCTTAAAAGGCAGAATTGATACAATTGTAAATGGTAAATACAGCTTGAATATGAGTTCAGGATAGCATAAAAGATGAAAAGGTGATCAAATATTTGTTGTGGAAAATGTAGGGCAACCGGAAACCTTTTTTTTTCCTTTCATGTGCATTATATTTCTGGCCTACCTAAAAGTAGAAATCATTTTTGTTTGAAGAAAATACTGTATAGCTCTCACATAAAATAAAAATGTATTTTGTTGCACATGAATCTGCACAAAAACCCAAACAGATGTATCCTTGTTACAGACCCCCACATAGCTGTCCACATCTCAGATTTTCTTAATAGTTTAAATATATTCAAATAATGAAGTATATCTAAAAAGTCAGTTCAGGCTGATTTTTCAGGCCAAATTAGATGTAACCTATGAAATGCTAACCCTAGGCAATAACTATAATGGCGTTTTTCCATTACATGGTACCTGCTCGACTCGGCCGCGGTTCCCCGTCCTCCTTTTTCCATTGCAGATTTAGTACCGCCTCATGCGTGAGGCGAGCGCGGCTCGTCGTCATAGCACCGCCACAGGAAACTGCCGTGACCTAATGCGACACACACGCAGAACGTCGAAGGTGTGTTGTTGTTGCCACAGCCAGCAGACAAATTTTATTTCAAAAGAAGCTGGAGGCAGCAAAAAAAAACACAGCTGGCTGAACTATATAAAAACGCCAGGACTGTCGCTAGCAGTGATGACGCAATGACTAGTGACAATTCTCTCCGACCAATCAGTAGTCTGCAGGTTTTCACGTCACCTTTTGGTATCACCTCAGCTCGCTTGGAACCTTGACTGAGGTGGTACTAAAAAAAGTACCTGTTAGCAGATAGATAGATAATGGAAAACCCAAAAAGGCGATTAGAGTCGAGTAGAGCAGGTACCATGTAATGGAAAAAACACCATAAGAGTGAAACTTAGGATAATAAAATGAACCAAATCAGTACTTGATTCAGTGATTTTTCTTCCTTCATCTGCTTTCCTTGGGATGACCACAGTCCCTTTATGATACGTAAGACGTAGTTTCAAAAGTCATCATTTCATCAGCATCTAATCTGTGCTTTTCAGGCTATTGTTGCCTGTATTTGCTTGACAGCATGTGTGAGTCAACATGAGTTCAGTGGGAAGCTTGATGAATAACTTGATGATGATGCTCATGTTAGGTCAGAGCTGTATCTGCAGGCAGATGATATCATGGTAAATATGTTGGTGTAATAGTACTGATCAGTGCTACAGTGGACATTTCAGCAAAGCTGCTCACATTTGTGTTTTTGCCACTAATGGTTTGTAATTTATAAAAAGTGACAGGTGACTATAGAATAGATAGAATATTTATTAAAATGTAATGGAGTTTTCTGTCATCTAGGGATTAGTGCAATTTCTCAATCTTATTATTTTTGTTTATCTAATAAAATTGAAACAATGAAACAATTGAGTGGCTCAGCAGTTTCAGTGTAATGTTGGAACTGTTTACCAGCACTAAAGGTCCTGCTGCTATGCACCAGTGGACTGTATGGTCTTACTCGTGTGTATAATGCATATAAGTTAATAAACGCCCAAATTGAATCCATAAAGAGCATTGAAGTTAGTGATATCTACGATAATATCTTCCCAACAAATGATCATCAATAAATCGTGAATAATCAATGTATCGCCCGGCCCGTCTAATTGAATTGCAGTGAAGTAATGGTCTTTAAATAATTCATATGTAGAGAAAAGTAAAACAGACTGAGCTGTGGAGGAGAAGAAAATCAATGAGGGCGAGAGAGCACACATGAAAAAGAAAGCGGTTTAAAGAGAGAGAGAGACAAAGACAGAGGAGTGGAGAGAATCAGAAGAGACAGGCGGTCAGGCAGATGGATGGGAACCCCACCCAGGCCTGCTTCCTCTCTGCCCGCTCAGACCGGTGATAAGCAGCTGAGGAGGAAGTCAAGTATTATTTCATCAGAACATGGGAGGTAGAATGATCGTTTCTGTTTGCTGAGAAGGAATCTGTGAAGCGTCGGCTTCAGTCTAATGAAGATACTGTAGGTGGGTCGGTAGTTTGATGCTTAAAGTTGTTAAACTAGAGGCTTAATTACTTTTCTCTTGGCAAAGCCTCTATTTAGAGTCAGTTTTATGTATAATTTAATCACGGTATTCTCTCTTTCAGCCGTGCTTCCATTCTTTGTTTTTGTTCGGCATGCTTCCTCTTAACCATTTCCTCTTTCCATCTTCTGTTTGTTACAGCCAAGCCGCAAACAGTCTCCATCTGATGACTTCACAGCCACCTGACGGGCCAAAATAACCAGCCCCTTGAACATCTTAGTCTGTGCAGGGGGATTTGACTGTTTTTTCTTGCCCAAACTGTGTGTATCTGGCTAAGTAATGTAGTTTGCCACCCAAATTGGCTCAATTTGGGGGTCCTAGGCTGCTGCCAGTCCTGTTTAGCTCTGGCATTAAGCCGCAGAAGCTTTCCCCCGAGAGAGGTAGTTGACTTTCCTTCCAGAGCTCGAGGCACACCACTGAAAAGGAAGACTGTAACCCTGGATGAAGGCCCTGTCTTGAGGAGGAGAGCAGGACTTGGCTTCAGACAACGTTTTGTGAAGACTGCAAGGCTGCTTGGATCTTTCTTAGCTTGCATTTGACCAGCTGAAAGCCAGTTTGTTTTGTTGGACATGTGGATGCTGCTAACTTGGTTTTTGTGTCCATTTTGGAAAACCATCTAGTTGTGAGACTTGTAGCTCAGGGGACCGGGCACAGCCATGGAGGGTCTTGAGCAGCTTGACGTGGTGGGCGATATCAGCCCGGCTCTTGAGGCCACCGAGGACTTCATCCACTGCATAGATGGGATACAAGGCCAAGGTCCGAGCCGAGCTCAAATCGGGACCCTCCAGCCTTCCAGGAAACCTAAGCAGCTGCAGGAGGTGTCCAGTGCGGCGCTGGGGAAGCTGAGCTCCAGCGGCGTGTGGGGCCTGCTGGCCAGAGAGCAGCCAGAGGTGGGGCCTCTAGGCCTGGCCTGGGCCGACAACTTCAGCGTGTTGGGGCTGGGGATGAGCTTGAGGCACGGCAAGAGAAGCCGAGCGCGCTCCACCAACGACCTGGCAGCCCATACCAAGGAGTGCATAAACAACACTGCCAACTCCTCGACCAACTCAGCCTTCAAGAAGGGACACAACCGGTCCAGGTCGGACGTCAACTACCGGCCGTCTGCATACACCGACAACGGCCTACCCACTGTGGACTGCAACACTCTGAAGAACATGATCCTCAACAACCAGCCAGAGGGTGAGTTCACATAGCAGTGGGAGTGTGATATGATGTAGAAAGTGGCTGTTAGGAATTTGTCAGTCCAAGTTTTTCAGGTCTATGATAGAGCTAAAAAGATTTTCTAATCTTTGGGGTTTAGACAGTTGATCAGAAAGAAGAAACATTTGTGATATTGGGCGATATGAAATTGAATGGATTTAACAAAACAAGCAATTGGAAGACTTTTGTTCACATCGCCTGTGGAAAATATTTGATATTAAAGGTAAAAGAAACGGGGAAATCTTTTCACAGTTAGGTTCCTTGATTAGTCTTTATGTCTTTATTAGTCATTTCATAGCATTTTTACATACAGGCTACTTACTTCCTCAAATTCTTTTCTGGTGGTGATTATGACGTACCATGTGGTCAGAGCTGATACTGAGTACGTGCAGATCCACTATATCACACATATTGACACACTGACTAGAGACCCATGGCAGTAAAACGAGACTTTACCCAACACGATTACACTTTGGTGTTTTGTCTTTGGAGCATAATTTGCAGACGTCTCAGCGGCTGATATAAATGTCCCCAACTACCATCTGCATCACTTATGTGAAGTGGGAAATTTATACGTTTTCTTATTTGGGTGAACTGACCCTTTAATCGCATTAGATTTGCCTAATTAGGCATTTGTGACACGAAGAGACGTATTTGCTTTGACTCCCTAAAGATGATGTCATGTCCTCTGGTGACCAACAGTCCGGTCCCTACCTGTCAGAGACATGCACACCTCCTCCTCCTCCTCCTCTTCCTCCTCTGCTCTGATTGACCGTCCATTCACCGGAAACCTTTCTCAGCCTTTGAGAGGCTTTGGAGAACAGAAGTCTCAGACTATTTGTGCTGCAGATTGGGGCGTATGCTGTACTTATGTTGAAGCATCCTCAGAGAAAGCAATAATGATAGAAGATGATGATAACTTGAAATGACACAGCTGTGCTATGACAGTCAGTATTGAGGCAGAGAGCCCAACACACACACACACACACACACACACACACACACACACACACACACACACCCCATTTGTTTGTGTGTTTTGGTCATCTGAAGGCCTAAGGAGATCCTAAGGGATCCTGAGGGATAATAGCCTGTAATCCTGTCAGCAAATGGACTTAAATGAGGCGAGAGAAGAGGCAACCCAATTACCCGGCCCCTGATACTGGCAGGATTATTTAGTATTAGCATATGTGTGAAAAGGCATCAGGCTATTTAGTTTGGCTCGATGTGCATTGAAAGGAGAGAAGTAGGAAAAGGACTGTAATAAGCAGAAGGCAGAGTGATTTTAGCTCTGCCTCGCTATGTCTCTTCATTCACATTGAAAGAAAAAAAAGTGGCCTGTTTGCCTATCCATAAGTGACAGCTGGGGATGTTTAGATGGTAAATAGAAATAATGATCATCATTATATGCACAATATTCATGTTTATATGTGACCAAAGAAAAGCTGTATGTGTAGCTTTTTATTAAAGCTCATATTTTGTAACATTGCCCACTGAAATTTAAAGGCGGCGTTCATCTGTATGTATATTATGATTCTTGTAAATAATTGGTCTATTTTTGGTTGCACATTTCTCAATGCTTTTATATTCATAAAAGTTCAAGGTCCATGCAAGGAAATAGCTTTTAATGTCAACAGTAAAGAGGTAAGCTTGTGAAAAAAATGGTTAACTCATCAAGTTACATTATGTGCTAAGGCAGTTATCGAGATAAATCAATTCGCCAATCAACAAAATATAAATCACCATGACTATTTGCTGGTTCTGTGCGTGTAGTACACAGTAACAGTACGTGTGCAACAATAGTAATAAAGTAAAGGTAAGTCTCATCTTAGTCGTCCAAAGCAGTTGATTCTCTAATTTTTCCACCAGCCTGTCTGTTTTTTTTGCACCTGCTTCTTTACAATAATAGTAGGTAGACTTTTCGCTGCTTTTGAAATCTCAGTTTGCATCTTCATCATAGTTTTAGCTGCCTAGAGTCAGTCTGCTTTTTTCACATCCATGTGAGTCTTTCTGCTGACTTTGACTGCATTCATGCGTCCTGTGTTTCAATTCCTGTTGCATCTGAGCGCATTGTAACATCATGTATGACACATCCTTTTTTTCCTCAAATTCTGGCCTTACTCAATTTGGGGATATTTAACACACACACAGACTTTAATTGTTGACCGATGAAGTTCTTACTTCCAGAAAAAATAACTCTTAAATTTACCCTTAGATGTAAGTATTTTAAAGTCCAGTGAAACCATGGGAGTCTGTTTGATTGTAAAACGGCATATAATATTTAGATTTTCTCCCTTATCAGTGGGTAAGGTTGCTTGTTTAAGGTCTTGATTGACTTGAGGGCAGTAGTACTGGTTAGTTTGCAGCCCTGAGGGAAAAGTGTTAATTCTGGTTGAAGGCTTGTATGTGTATATTGGACTATTACCAAAGTGTGATGTCAAAACCTACCAGGTGGAGATGAAGGCTAATTGAACAGAGCAGTTTTCCTCGCCACAATGCCTAATTCTCATCTCAACCTTCCGAAGCGTGAAGACTGCCAATCAGCCAGTCTTGATTCCAGCTAAAAGCTTATTTGCATATTCATTTGTTCCTTTAGCAAAAAGGTTTGTTAACATGCAAAGTCCGAGACCTGGAGTGACACCATGTCTGCTGCTGTTTTGATAAGATTGATGAGGCACTTGACTCGCCACCAGAGCTCTGAAGGATTTAGCGTTTTCCTTTTCCCTCCTTGAGTAATTTAGTATGTTACAGAAACAAAATGCAATATCTGCCAATTAGACTGCTCCTAGTGGGGGTTTAATAAGTTTGTGGGATTTGTTTAGAGGATGGCGATTTTTGTTACTTTTAAGAAAACCTGTCTACCCATTAAAAGACGTCTAGATATTAAGGTTAAAACTGGGCTAAATTAGACTGTAAAGTTTTGACTTATGTTTTAGATGTCTAGGTTACATATAACCATTATTTAACTGCATTTCAGTAGTCACTAGTTCAATGTGAAGCAGGTCTTAACTACATGTTGAAATATAGTAGATGAAATACTGTCATAATAATGAATTGTATATGGTCTTCTTGCAAATCATCAAATTAGTTGACTTGCAGACAGCTTATAGAATAAGTCACAGTTTATGAGTCCTTGCTGCCCAATCTTAAGCCCTAAAGATTCATCTGTTTTTCACCAATTTCATATATTTCACATATAACTTGTGTTTTTTGCTGGCCTGCTCTGTGTAACCGGTACTTCTCTCTCTTCCTCTTTTTTTAGTGGAGATTGCAGCATGAGATTGAAAGACAAATCGGACTTTTAAGAATGATGAAATCTTTATCCAGTATTTGGTTTCATTGGGTGCTTAAACTACTGAAGTATGGCAAATATTCATCCACAGGCCACTGGTCACATGTCGTAAAGTTTGTTTTTCGAAACACATCATGTTTGACCTTTCTATGAACTCAAAACAAAAAGTGCATTAAATGGTCTGTAGGTGTATAGACTTCAAATTTTATTTAGATTTTAAGTTATTATAAGAATTCTTAATACTGTCTATCTTATTTAATCATTTTGTATTGACATGCTCTTTTCTTTTTGCTCTTGATTGTGATGCTCTTGGTAATTTTTTTTTTTTTTTTTTTAAGTGCTAGCTGACTAAGGTTTATTAGAGCCTCACCAACACATCGGCAGGCAGATATTGGTTTATCTCAGATATATAGGTACAGGCAAATATAATGGCGGCTATGCAAAAAGAAGTTGCAGAAATACTTGATTTATAAGCTGCATGTAGAATTTCCTTATTCAAGTTTAGTATATTAAACATTTATAGTAATTTGAAGTTCTGCAAAGTAAGAGTTCAAAATGGACTATTATCTTATTATTTACTGTTGCGTACTTTGAGGTAAAGTTGATTGAATGTGAAATATCTTTACATCAGCATATCTACCACAAAATGTGTTTGTGTATTGGCCTCAAAAATCTAGTACCGATTAGGCTCTAATCATTGCTATCATTAGTTTTACCTTCACCTTTTGCCTTCTCCAGTCACATAATTAATTTGGTATCTGGTATCACATATGTGAAGCTTTGGATTGCTGGGGGATATTCCCAAAAAGTAGTGCACATGCTTTGGACATTTTCTGTTTCTCTGAGGGCAACATTGCTTAAATTTCTATATTTAAGATTGTAACACATATCTAAAATAGTGGAAAGCCAAGACATTGTAATAAATAGGGATATCAGACCAAAAAAAAAAGCACAACAAGATGTGGCAACAAATGTTCGTGTGTCTGAACTATCCCCCTAATTTGTGGCACGTTATGTATTTTGTGTTAAACATTTAGTTCAATAGGATAGATTTGTGTTGGCTGGCATCTGAACAAGCATTTTTCAGGCATGACAGTGAATGCAGTATAGCTCATAATAAAGGCTGACCCAGTTATATGTACGAGCAGGGGTAACGCCTGTTGTCAAAGAACGGACGGGAAAAGCCAAAGTAGGGATTGGGCGTCGCTCCGGTCTTCAGATTAAAAAAGTGGCCCCAGTGGCCTCCTTAACAATATTGTGTCTTCCTGCCTGGTGACAAGGAACATTTTAGGAGAAGCACCCACACATGGCTATCTCTTACCAAAATACCAACACTTATGTCAGAGCCGCAAGCCCCCGATAAGTTACCTTGTGTGAGAAACGGGCCCATCTAGATTAAGGTTTTCTGAGATCAATTAGTGGTGTAAGGATTTAGGCGAACTGGGTGAAAAAGCTGCATAATTCAAACCAAGAGGACAAATGATGCAGTTCATTGCAATAGATTCAGTCTTGATGTCCAAAAAAATGTAACTCGCAGTGAACCCAAGTGTTCTCTTAAGTCCAAGCTATAGATGCACTTTTTTAAAGGAATATGCCATGGAAAATGTCTTTTTGTATCTTGCTGCTTCACGTAGCTTGGATTCACAGCAGTTATAGTGGATTCCAATGGAGACCCAGAGTCATGGCAAAAAGCATAAAAATGTCTATATAATTTCTCACATTACCTCTGCAGCATAATACAATTTTAAAATGTTCCAAACACTGGTTCTGTTGAGTGCTGTTGTCTTGGCGTTGCCCTGAAGCTCTACTGGAAACACTTCACGCCAGTATCTTAGTGTCTCTCATGCTGTCAAATTCAATTTCTTAAGTGTATGTTATGTAACCAATTCCATTTCCACATGGATAAAAAAATATGTCAAGAAAACATCAGAAGATGCATGATTGCACAGAAGGATAAAAGATGTACTAATACCATTAGCAATTCTCCTGTATGTGGTTATCCTGAACACACACACCTTACTCATCTGTGTCTCATTTCTCCCTATTTCCCATCCTCCTCTGCATTTCTGTCCAGCTGATAAAAGCAGCAGTAGCAGTGTTTTGAAGCAGGGTGCGATGGAGCAGCGTGAGGGGCCTCGGGGCCGCTGGACACCTTGCCATGTCGAGCTGACACCCTGTGAGCTCCGGCTGTACACTCTGGACAGCAGCGCCAACCGCCAGCTGGGCACCGCCTACTCTCTGTCACACTGCCAGAGCATCATCTCTCCAGCACCCTGCAGCCAGCCCGGCCAGATCACCCAGCCTGCCGATCAACGCACGCTCCAGGCTTTGTTCTTCAACAGCACGCGTCTCCAGCTGAGGGCAGCCAACCAATGGGAGGCCATGGAGTGGCGACGACTGATGTGGGAGAAGGTGCAGGCAGTCAGACCTGGGAGAAAGGAGAACCACCAGCGTAAACCCGGAGTGGAAAAGCAACAGGTCGTCAAGTTTCCTGCACCCATGTCACCGTCCTCGTCGCCCTCTCCATCAGGGCTTGACACCCGGCCTGATGGGGACAGCAACACCCCTACCTCAGCAGAGGCGTCACTCTCTCTCCAGTCTAATTCTTTCATCCTAAGCAGACCCACCACCCTGCCACTGTTCACCCAACGCTGCCAGGACGTCCTCAAAGCCAGTCTGCTCCACCAGCTGAAGGATCAGAACAACTGGCGGCCCTTCAACTTCATCCTGACCAGATCTGTTCTCAGGGCCTTCCCTACCGAGGGCCGTGGGTCTGTGTCCCAGCCTGTTCTTCAGTACTCCCTAGCCTCCTGCTTGGCCGTGCGGCATGATCAGGAGCCAGAGAACAGAGAGACGTGGGCAGAAAGAGGGGACTGCTTCCAGGTAGTTTTTCCCAAAGAGGTACTCAGACTTCGGGCGGACGATCAGCTCAAGGCCCAGGAATGGGTGAAGGCCCTGCGGGAGGCGGTCGGAGCGCAGAGGCCTACCCAAGAACAAGGGGGAAAGTCAGGGGAAGGAGCTCCAGCCCTCCAGGGAGTGCTGTTGAGATCAAAACCACCCAGGGAGAGGAGACAGCGGGAGGCCCAGAGAGCTAAGCGGCAGTCCGTCACTACCAGTTTTCTCAGTATTCTCACCTGTCTGGCTGTTGAAAAGGGACTGACTGCTCAGAGCTTCAGGTGTGCAGGTAAATGACACACACACACACACACACACACACACACACACACACACACACACACACACACACACACACACACACACACACACACTATTTTGTGTCTGTGGTGCTTCCACACGCATACAAACATCCATGCTGTTTTGAGTGAGATACGGGTTTCTGAATGTATCCTGTAACCTTCAGTCTCCGGGTGAACTGGTAAGAATCGGCAGGGCCGTCTACGTCATGGGCCAAAACATTTGGTGTGTGCTAACCACTTTAGCTAATACCACATCAGCTAGCTGTTTCTCAAACTTCGGTCAGTACAAGGCAGGATTAGCCGGGAGACTTCTTCTAAACAAGGGCGCACTTCCAACTTTGTGTGGAATACCTGCAGACGAGGGACATGTAAGTAGTTCTATAGTGTTTTGCCATTAAGAATGAGGTGGCTAACAGCTAGCAGCGCTAGCTTCTAGCTAGTAGTCCTTACCTAGCTACTGCGCATGTGCGACTCCCAACAAAGATGGGATAGAAGTGTGATGCCTCACTCTGTAGCTAAAAAAGAGAGCTCAACACACAGGGTAAAAAGAGGAGCTGCAGCAATGTGCAGTACAACAAAAATATGGTGTTTTTGAAAATTAAACC
The DNA here is from genome assembly GCF_004354835.1 of Perca flavescens. NCBI lineage: Eukaryota > Metazoa > Chordata > Actinopteri > Perciformes > Percidae > Perca > Perca flavescens. The sequence goes on along the minus strand of NC_041341.1, from coordinate 13,844,797 downwards.
ATGTAAACCTATGCTGGTACAACCTCTAAATACAATTATGAACCTGAAAATGAACATAATATGGGCGCTTTAAATCCTTATTTAAAGGGATTGTTTGGATTTGTTTAAAGGGGTGATATAATGATTATATAGGGTATTTCACACTGTTCCTTAAGGTCTCCTAATAGGGTATGTAACATTGGTTGGGCTGAAATTGTCCCAGGTGTTATTCTTTTGGCCCTTATGCATCCCCTGTGGAATGTCTCTATTTGGAATGATTTTCTTCCAAATATGGTACGCTCATGAATATTTAGATGAGCTGCGCACTGATTGGTTGAGCGAACCACATACACATACATTGGAGACGAGACAGCAGGTCTCATATTTCAGACACTGCAACGTTATACATTGTCTGCTATTTCGTTATTAAATTCACTTCTGAGACTTTTTTATGTGAGAAATAAACTATATAAAGCTCAAATATGGGCCGTTTTACGAAAATTGATGGCTAATTGCAAATTTGGTAAGACGTGTCTGACTTCAGGATCTCCACACAGTCTGCCCCTGCTGGGCTTCATACCCAGGGAAAAGTCACTGTTTCTGGGTTACTGGACTACTGGGGTTCCGCAGACCTGGCCGGCTGCCAGCTGCCGGCATAACTATCGTATATTTACAGTTTGAATTTTGTCATGGCATGTATATCACAGCTACCCTAAGGTCTTAACAAAGCTAACACTTTTGTCTGATTTCAATTTAAGGCATTTTTGTGAATTTTAGAGGTCTTGTTAGGAGGAGGCAAGCTACCTCTCATTGATTGAGCTCGATCCAGCTCACTCGCGGACAAGAGGCGTTTATTTCCCTGATCGTTTGTTTAAATAACACACACTTATCCATATTAAGAATAACTGTAACCTGTGGTAAGAGATTGTGGGCCAACAAGCTCTCTTACCGCGCTCTCACTCACACACACCGGCCATTTAGCATGAAAAGGGGAGCTGCAGGCCCTGGAGCGCTGTCAGGGCAGCAGCGTTTGGTAGTCCAGTAACCCAGAAACGGGGACTTTGCGTGGGAATCGAGCACTGCGGGCTGCCGGCCGTGACGGAGTGAGGCTGCAACCCACGCAGCACCGGCCGCTGAATTCCAACCCACAGTCGGGGATAATAACAGATGTGAGGGTCCCTAAATGTTAACCGAAGCATTGAGAACATTGTAAGTGTACAGACAGTTTATTAAAAAGATAGTTCATAAAGACAGTAGCTCCCAAGACGGCGGCCGCCTGTATACGAGAACACGACTGTCTTTATAATCTATCTTTCTTCAATCTTTTTCTCAATGCTTCGGTTAACATGTAGAGACCCTCATTATGCTACCGTTGAAGTGTGTGGATATTTTGAGCCTTTTTAGTGGTATAAATAGCGATTTGTTTTTACTTTCCCTGTGCCCCAAATACTGGCGTTGTAAGCTAATCAGTCGTCCGCGCTAGCTTATTTCAAGCTACAAACCCATTCGATTAGCATGAAAACGTGTCCCAGAGAGCGATCGAGTGGGTACACATCTGTTATAAAGGTTCGTTTTGCGCCGGAATTGTCCTTAAGATGATTAAAGGCAAGACGGAGGCTCACTGACATACTTTAAAATATATTTCAGCATTTTGTTAATTGCTAAAAATATAAGCAGGAGAATGTTATCATTGCAAAGTGTTCAGGCTAATGTCTTGTGTTTATTCTACAATACTTATAGATGAGCTGTTTGATTTATAATTATTAGATCATTTTCACTTACCCTGCTGTGCATGAACATAGCTGTTCCTCAATTTGTGTGTTTCCCATTTGAATGGTCAGCGTATGAGGCGGCTTACATTATGGCATGACCTATAGGCTTTAGCTTCAATTTTAATGAAATTATTCTCTAATGGGTTGTATATTATGTCGTGGATATATCCCTCGAATGCATACTACAGTCCCCTTTGTCTTGCTCTCTCAGATATTTCACCTGTTCGCCAAAAATGACTAATTATCTCCTTGGGAATGTCTGACACCGGTGCATACATACTGTAATAGACGTGCCAGGCATGAAAGCTTGTCAGGCGTAGCAACGGTAACTAAGGAGGGCTGGGCTTAGCGAAGGGTCAATTAGCCATCTATCTCTACATAGTTGATTTCTCGCATAAAAAAGTCTCCAGAAGTGAATTTTGTGATAAAATAGCAGATGAACAATGTATACAATTACTGAGATCTGCGTGAACTATTCAGAAGACTACCTGATCTCAGATCAGTGGTGTAGGCTATGTAAATGTTGGGGCGTGACAAAGATAGAGACTAGAGCCAAATAAGGAGGAGCCACCGAGTTGACGTCAACTCGGTGGTTCGTTGAGATTTGCCCGTTTTCAGAGGCAGTTTCAAATTGTGAGATTTGCAGAGGAAAGAGGTGTCAATGGGATTTTGAGGTTCTATGTATGTCCTAGTTACCCTCCAAACTGTCGTTATTCAACTATGACAAGGTAAAATCGGTTTTGCATTCTATCACCCCTTTAAAGTGGGGTTGTATGATGTACTTATCCATAGTCAGTGTAAAAAATTTGTTTTAGCAACCTAAAAAAGGCCCACCTTAAAAGTTCAACATCGATTTAAGTGTATGCTATATTTAAAATATTTTAACAGTTCAACCTTGCTGTCAAACAGCCCTGTGGGGGGAAACTGAAGCCATTATCTAGGCTCTTGTCAAAGCCACTCCATTTATAAAACCCCTAATTTTACCTTGCAGAACATGCGAGATGCTGGTCTAACGCTGCCTCTATTGGTTAGTTTGTTAGTTTTCTTAATTCCTAACCCTTTTGAAACACAGAAGTCACATAATAAACAAAGGACTGTCTGACGACAAGGTAAAGCAGTGTATTTATTCTAAATATAGTATACACTTTAACACTCTTTAAATGCATCTACCTATTCGAGTTTCTTAGTATTTAGACCCTTTTTCATGTCCTGAACCATTACAGCCTCTCTCCCTCCTTTGTTATCACCCCTGTTAGTCTCCATACCAGGCCCTTGGACAGCCCCATAAATGGCAGGCGGTGCTTTTGCTCTCCCTGGGTGTGAAATGTGGGCTTCCTCCCTCTCGCTCTCTCTCTCGCTCTCTCTAGGAGGGCTTTGAATAATCACCGTTCACCTCCCTTTTTTATTTGTAACAACTGGCTTATTAATGCAGGGGCTGTTTGAAAGGCCAGCTGAAACGGGAACAAGGACAGAGGCCGTCTGGGGGCAACTGATGATAATTGGTAGGCTTAAAGCACGGGAGGAGAGGAAAAATGGATGAATGAATGAATGAGAACGAATGAAAGCAGCCTGGGGATGCTACAGTGGTCAGGCTTGATCGTAGTTGTTTGATTGAAGGGTTTCTGGGTAAAGCTGGATGGGAGGGACAGCTGGATATGTCCATTTTCTATACAGAGCACACCTCTGCTCACACCTCTGCTCAGACCCAATCCTTTTTGTCTCCCTTTCTTTATATCTCTCATATATTTGACTCTCCTTTTCCTGCAGTGTTACTTAGAATGTTCCTTTCTTTTTTTCCTTTCAACACTTCATTCAGACCCACAGCTTTTCCTTCTTTTTGTCTCCCTTTCTTCCTCTGTCCCTGCTCTCATATATTTGACTGTATCCCTTCTTAGTGTCCTGCAGTGTTACTTAGAATGTTCTGAAAAAAAGTATTTTACACCCTTTCAATTCAAGGCCTAAAATTGCACTAAGTCTACTAGTTATTGTTGGACTTCTTGTGTCTATAATTTCATTTTTGTGGGGGGGGTTTTAAGTTGGAAAATTGGTCTTTAAATTTCATTTTCACCAGCATTAAAATTAGAATCTAAAATGTAACTGAAGACAACCTATCTCCCTCTTTACTGTTTTTCTATCCAGGAGTGAGTGGATTGAAAGAAGAGTTTTGCTGATATTTTGGGTCAGTGATACATTTTCAGTAAAACTTAATATACTTGCTAGTCATTGCTAAAATTATTAGTTAATTGTTTATGTATCAATCGAAAGTGCCAAACATTTGCTGATTCCAGCTGCTCGATACTGTTGTAAATGAAATATCTTTTTGGTTTATTGGACGTCAACTTGAGCTCTGGAACTCTTATCACGGCCATTTTGTCTATGACGGAATATTTATTAGAAAATAATCAACATATTTATTGATGACAAAAATAATCATTGGTTGCAGCCCTACTGGTTTATCACTGTCACCCGTCTGTTATGATTCAGTTTGTTACACTATTTGTTGTACAATGATTATTACTGTCACTCTTAAAAATGTAGCTATATATTGATAAGCTGTTTTTGAAGATTTGAATCTTCAATAGGAACCAATGTGCTTGGGGCTGAGTGCCACAGACAGGGTTGGGAAGTATTTTAGAGACGGACTAGGGTTTCTTTTTTTGCCATACTTTGTTCAACTGAATCCAACCTAAAATTTTATTTTACGTGTATCGCAGACTTGAGTGCTGAAACCATTTAAGTTGATAAACCAAGTAGTTGATTGTTTGTTTTGGGCTTTTCATGGGATTTGTTGAGAATTTGAAAAGTACATAATGTCAGCCTTATTTTTAAACTTAGCACAATATTCAGGTCAGTAAGTGAATGGATCTAGACTTGATGCTTTGGTTGTTATTGTCTATTATTGATCAATATTTGCAGAATAGGACCACTATGCAAAGTGTGGCATGGGTCTTAAGGCCGTAGATAGCCAGGTTTACACTTCTATTGGCCCTCAAAACCCCATAAGACTAATTCATCAAAAACATGAATCTTCTGTTGTTTACCTGAATACATATCGGATTATTCATATATGAAGCCACTAATCTAAACGAGATCTTTTGATGTTCAGTATCCTACTTCCTACTTTCTTTTCCACAGGTTTCTCTTTGAACTTGTTTCAAGTCTGCCCTCTGCATATGCATACTACGTCCCATCCATACATATCAAGAGATTGGTTATTTAACATCAAAATGTAAAATGTATTCAACTAATTACAGATGGGATGCTTTTTCTTTTTTCCTTTTGAAGGAAACTGTTAGTGTTCGTTTGAAGAGCGTGTATCACACACACACACACACACACACACACACACACACACACACACACACACACACACACACACACACACACACACACACACACAGAGACACACAGTGCAAAGTGTGTCCTCAGGTTTGGTGACCCCTGTCGTTGCGCTGGAGCACATTCTCAGGCCCCCAGGCTTTGGGTGAAGTGGAAATCAGTAGATATGAGGGAATTGAGGAAGTAGGAGGTAGTCTCACATCAAAAGATAGACAGTCTCTCTCTCTCTCTCTCTCTCTCTCTCTCTCTCTCTCTCTCTCTCTCTCTCTCTCTCTCTCTCTCTCTCTCTCTCTCTCTCTCTCCTCCCCACACACACATACACACGCTTGCTGTCTTAGTCATAGTACTCTCCATTTGTGCACATTTTTTTTGGTGTTTGGTCGGTGTAAATGAGACACATCAAAGCTTAAGATTCTCTTGTCTTTTCAGTTTTAATACACACACACACACACACACACACACACACACACACACACACACACACACACACACACACACTCAGAGGTGTGGTGGTTTAAAACCAGCGGCGGGCAGATGAAAGCGCAAGCCCCTTTTTTTTGCCCTGATGCCATCTCTCTCTCTTTCTGTATCTCTATGTCTCTCTCTCTCTCTCTCCACCCTACACTCACCCCCGGGCAGGACAAAGTGACCCTCTCTCACTACAGAGAGCTGTGGTACAATCGGTAGACCTTTGAGCTACCTTTGAATTCCCATTCATCTTTTCCCTCTGTCCCGCTTTCTCTCCTCCCAGAAAGACCCATAATAGATCAGACGAGTAGAGAAAGCAGTTGTCTCTATGTGCTGATAATAGAGGAAGTAGTTAACAGCAGAACGTAATAATAGTACACTAAAATTATTCATGAGGGCTGGAGTAGTTGTGTAACAGTTGAAAATTGAAAAAAAAAAGTAGTGGTTGCAGTTCAATGTTTATTTCTGAGGTCATAGTTAAAGGGGGTGTCGAAGTGGACTACATTATATTGAGAGTTGTTTTTAATTTTTTGTCTTTTCTATTTACATACGTTTGTGTGTGTGGGGGGGAGGGGGAGGGTTAGAATGTTAAGTACATCCTAAAAGTAGACTTTATGGCAGAGCAGTTGTATTGGACTGCTTTAGACTATACAGGTATACCTAATAAAGAGGACACTGAGTGAGTATATACTTTATTTCCTTGTACTTTTTATACGTATAAACTTATATACTTTTTATATGCACTTACAGTATATACTTGATGTATTAACACACTTGCTTAATACAGGACACATATAGGGCCCTATCTTGCACCCGGTGCAGTGCAACGCAAAGCCTGACGCAAGTGTCTTAGACCGATGCAGTTGTCATTTTCCCGTCCAGCGCCCGTGTCGTTTAAATAGCAAATGCACCTGTGCGCATCATGGGCGTGCTGGTCTTACAGGGAGGTGTGTTCAGGTGCATTCTTGGCTTATGATCGCTCCATTGACCAACAAAAACTTGGTCTAAAGTCAATAACGCAGCATTTCCTTGTTCTTTTAACAGCGCATTAGTAAAATGCAACTAGGCTCGTGCACAGCATGCTCACACTATGCTTGTTCACTAACAGGAACGTGCAGCAGCACACAAACATGCAAAAGATTAAAAATAAAAATATTACAATGTGAGATAGTATTAGGATATGATCTGCTTGCACGCTTTCACTTCACCCACGAGCAGATCAGTTTCCTTTTCTGAAAATCTCTCCTTCCTGCTTAGCCAATCCGCCATCATAATAGCAATGCGCCAAGGTACAAACACGCCTGGCTTTTAAAGGGAATGGGAGATGACACTCTGATTGGTTTATTGCATGTTACGCCCAAAACACACCTATGATTAATTAAGACACTAAGTACAACCGTTTTTGTTTGGTGTTATTTTATCTTCTTCCATAGTCCCACATGCATAATCTGTTGAAGCTTTACTACCCTTTTTTCCTTATTGTACAGAGCTCATTATAGACTCCCTCAGCTTTGATAGAAGTACATTTGCAGGATCTCTATGTGTGGGTACGTGTGTGTGTGTTCTCTTCTTGTCTCATGATATAGAATTTGAGGTTAAGGTTAAAGGTTGTTATTTAGTTTGCAAATGTTTTCAGGCTACAGATGTATGTGTCTTTGTTCCTCTGGTCCCAACAGCAGCAGACCAAAATCAAGGCCACAGTTGGCCAGAAAGCCGGCCTGGTGGTCAGCTATTTCCTCGAAGTGACACAGTGTTTCTCTGACTGTTGACCATCCCCTCTGCCTGCTGGCTCCCAACCAGTGGACTGTGGTTGTTTTTGAAAGAGTATCCACCCCAACAACAGCATGAACTCACTGCTGTAATTAGCCTACAGAGTTACACACATGTATTCGATCACGGGTCCTTCAATGAGATAAGACTTTGTTGACTTTTCGTCATGTTATCCACAAGCTATAATTTTATCCAAAGGAAAAAAAACAAATATTCATTGTTTAAACTTTGGAAAGGGATGAAAATGGATGATTTATAGATTGCTGCCACGTTTGGTTTCGGTAAAGTGTTTTAGGGATATAGGGAAAATGGCAGAAAGTATCGCAATCGGAACAGCCAGCCCAGACCACATCTGGAGGTGGTCTGACTCACACTGTGATCAAATGTCTGACGGATATAAAAGCAGTTTGTACAGTTTAGCCACATTCTTTCTCACAAGAAAAATATTCAAGTTAAAAGGAAACCTAACTCAAGCTAGCCTTCAAAAAGTTCCAGACAACCCTGTCCTTGGCAAAGGGAAAGTAAGTAGACCCCATAGAGAGACCAATATGAGGTGCAAGACGAGCATGTGACTGAAAGGGGCTGCTGAGTTAGCACCAGTGGCAGAATGTTAGCCTCGTTAGCTGGGCTTCATCGGTCACTCGTGACCTAGTCTTGCATTGCCAGACCCTCCTCCACAGTGCTGCGAAGGAGGGTCTGGCAAGTCCACACAGCATTCCGGGATGGGAGAGAAACGTGCTCTGGTTGATTGGCATTCCACTAAACCAATAACAATTGTCTTGGGCGGCGCTAAGCACCGTAAGGAGCAACGTCGCCTCTGTAAAATAGCCTCGGGAAGGAACTTGTTTTGGTGGATGTGTCCGTTAAAAAGTTGTTTTACTCGTACAACAGAAAACTGAGATTGGACATATTCTAGCTAGCTGTCTGGATTTACCCTGCAGAGATCTGAGAAGAGGTTAACCATAGTCCTCATAAATTGACTGGAGGTTAAATGCCATCACAAAGGAAGCCCAAGGCAGCGGATATCTGGTTTAAATGAGTGAAATCTGGCGCAATTTCCGTCGGCAACAGAGCAATCTGGGACCAGGCCCCAATGGAACCTGCAGATTTATTTTTTTATTTTTTACACGTTTTTGCGGTGATCCTGAATGAAAATCTGCGGAATTTAGCGGACTGTTTTTCTGCTTGGGGTTGAGATGTGTTAACATTCTGTGTAATTTAATAAAAAAAATTATATATATATATATATATAATGTTTTTTTATCTGTAGAAAATTCTGTGGAAAGTTTTGAAGAATTGTGGCCCTGCTCATTACCCTCACCTTGCACCCTGTAGCGTACCTTACATAGCTTCCCTTGGCACATCATGTTTATAGACAAGTCTGCCAGCCCAACCCACCTAATTTGCATAATGAGAATGGATCACAATGTAAGCAAAATCCAGATAAATATGACTCTTATTATACCAAGTGTAATAAGGTTTATAGGCTTGTGATCCAGTGTCAACACGAGCTGGACATTTTTCATTTGAAAATAAACTTGCCAGTTCTCGCCGTAGGATAAATTATATAAAATAGATGCTGTGTATTTTACACATTTTACAAATATTACCTGAACCATGTCTTTTTACTTATCGACCGCCATTAAAATCAATACCGATATATTTCTAATAAGCTTAGCCAATATACCAACATAGACGAGTCTGCATTGGTTAAGCAGAATACTATTATATTCAATAAATATGGATGGCCAAAACTTCAAAAATAAACTCAAATTGTAATTAACCGGGATTACCATTGTGGTTTTGGACTACTGCACGTACAAATCAAACAATTTACTTCATTTTAATTCACTTTCAACAAAGGATGAATCCATAATTTATAAATAAATCAACAGGTTAATTGATAGTTGGGGCATTCCTTTCGATCTTTATGATGTTTTTTCCCTACATGGTAGAGAGTGTCAGAACGTGGATTGATTCAACAAAATGAGCAACCATTTGGGAAACAGGCCCTCAAAGTTAACCCATATTGGACAACCACACCTCTTAAAGACACAGAAATCTGAGTTTAAACTTTTTTGCAAATTAAGATTTAAAGAAGACCTATTCAAATGTTTAGGTTCATACTTATACTTTGGGTTTCTACTAGAACATGTTTACGTGCTTCAATGTTAAAAAAGATGATTTTTCCTATAGACCTTTTCCACAGCAGACCTGTTGACATGTCATAGGAAATGCACAGGTGTATTCAAAACCATTAATGATGGCTGCATAGCAGCTTAGGAGAGGTCCTGGTATTGTGCATGCTGACTCACTGAAATAGCTTACTGGGACACTTGATGGAATTGAGCCATCGTTAAGGTTATCAATTTCAGCTGTGCTTTTCCTACTAGGACAAGGCAAGGCAGCTTTAGTCGGTCCCTCCAGGATTTCTCTGCCTTTTTTTGAGATTGTTGCAGCCCAAAATGGCTGATTTCGCAGGAGCTTTTGTAAAAAATTGCAATTAAAGTTGCGATGTCTTTTGTATGTTTGTTGCAATGAAGTTGCGGGAGACAGTGAAAGTTGCAAAAAAGTTGCGATTGTATAGTTTTTTTAAAAATAAAAAGGAAACTTGTTTTGGGGACAATGAAACTACTCTGGGCTGAGTTTTCCTAGTAACCTTACCAAAAAGGCTCAGGATGCTGCAAATGTTGGTATAATATGAAAATGGCTGGTGGATTTAAGACAAAAAGTAATGAAAGAAGAAGAACGAAAGAAGAAGAATGAATCAAATGTGAACATATGTGTCAGTGGCTTGTTGGTCTTTACATTGTTAGTTTAATTCCTAACCTGGCCTGGGACACACATTCATACGGTTTGATAAAGTACTGACTTTAACTTATCATTGCACTTACAATAACGAGTGTAGCTGTCCTCAATTTAGATCATTGGGTCATCTCATCTCCGTTTTTTCCTGCATCGTGTGTGTGTGTGTGTGTGTGTGTGTGTGTGTGTGTGTGTGTGTGTGTGTGTGTGTGTGTGTGTGTGTGTGTGTGTGTGTGTGTGTGTGTGTGTGTGTGTGTGTGTGTGTGTGTGTGTGTGTGTGTGTGTGTGTGTGTGTGCAAGCGTGGCAATGGACTGAGTCCATGACTACACCAAGATTTCTGGCTTTGTCTGTTGTTTTTAACATTGTCATTTGAAGCCGAGTGCTGACTTTTAATCGTTTCCTCTTTTGCTCCAAAAACAACCACTTCAGTTTTTTTCTTCATTTAATTTAAGAAAGTTCTGGCACATCCAGTTGTTAATTTGTTCAATGCACTTACTCAGTTTATGTATTGGACTATAGTCCCCAGGTGATAAGGTTATGTAAATTTGTGTGTCGTCCGCATAACTATGGTAACTTATTTAGTTGTTTTCCATAATCTGAGCCAGTGGAAGCATGTAGATGTTAAACAGAAGAGGCCCCAGAATGGAGCCTTGGGAACTCCGCACGTCATATTTGTATGCTCAGATGTATAATTACCTATAGACACAAAGTAGTCCCTATTCTTTAGGTAGGCTTCAAACCAGTTTAGTACTGAGCCAGAAAGGCCAACCCAGTTTTCCAATCGGTCTAGTAATATGTCATGGTCTACCGTATCAAATGCAGCACTGAGATCAAGTAATACTAAGACTGAAGTTTTGCCACTATCTGTGTTTAAGTGGATGTCATTAAAGTCTTTAACAAGAGCTGTCTCAGTGCTGTGGTGTGGTCGAAAACCTGACTGGAAGGCATCAAAACTGTTGTTTAGTGACAAGAAAAGGTTGAGTTGTTGAAAAACTGCTTTTTCAATGATTTTATTTAAAAATGGAAGGTTTGATATCGGCCTATAGTTGCTCATTAGTGACGTGTCTAGATTTTTATTTTATTTTTTTTAAGAATTGCTTGATTACTGCAGATTTCAGGGCCTGTGGTAAGATACCTGAGAGAAGAGATGTGTTTACAATCTGTAGAAGATCAGAAGCCAAACAATTTGAAACATTTGAAAACGCCCGTTGGTAGAATATCAAGGCAACAGGAGGAGGTTTTCAGATGTTGTATAATGTCTTCCAGGTTTAACCTATTGGTTAACCTATTGACAGTAGCAAACAAAGCATGTAAATTATTATTGTTTTTAGTAATAATGTCAGAGAAGGAGGACCGTCTTGCATTCCTCAGTTCCAAATTATAAATGTGAAGTCTCTCTTTATAGATGTTATAGTGGACCTGGAGATTAGTTTTTCGCCACCTGCGTTCAGCTTTATTCATTCTTTTTTTTTTCTGTTCTCACCAGTATGACATTTCTCCATGGAGATCTTTTTCTTACCAGAGACAGCTTTGACCTTAGTGGGAGCAATGGCATCAATAACATTTGTAATTTTACAATTGAAATTATCTACAAGCTCAGTGACTGAGACCCCAGAGAGGGTGGGTGTGGAGGAGAAAACCTGAATGAATTTTTCACTGGTGTTTTCAGTGATATAACATTTTCTGATTACCTTTGTTTGGACACTTTTGTGCACAGAGATAGTGCCGTTAAAGAAAACACAGGAATGATCAGAGACAGCAACATCAGTCACCACAAGTCAAAATGTCTGCTGTGAAAAAGGTCCATTTTGTGTCTGAATATACCCTCCATTTGAAACGCTCTGTTTTAGCGCCTGTCTTTAAGCCCCCTTCCCGAGAAAGTCCAGTCTGCTCTGATTAAAGGACCTCATTGATTGGCTTGCCTGAAAAATGTGGTGCACCATTGCAAAGGTAGTTCTCAAGCCGTGGGTATACTCAGGTATATTCTAATTAGCCTGTATGTGACATAGGAAGGGGAGCCGGATCTGACTGGCTTATTGAATCCCATGTTTTCTGATCAGCCCAAAGAAAACTTGACTGGGTTGTCTTATTTCACAGTTTGTGTGTTGGTAGGCACTCCAGATACCCATATGTATGTGCACAAACACTGAAAAAGTGAGTTTTGTCATGAAATGTCCCATTTTAAGCACAGGATTGACCGAAAGTGTTGACATTGTGGATAACTTTGTTTGTTAGCTTTCAGATGATCAGGGAATCCTACTAATGTGTTTTTAAGAGGAGTAGTTGTCCAATATGGGTCAACTTTGAGGACCTATGTCTTTCCTCATTCTGGTTAATCAAACCATGTTCTAACACTCTCATATAGGTTAACATGTAGGGGGGGAAAATCGTTCAAATCGATTAGGGGTGAGGTCAGAAAGTGATTGATTTCTGACGGAATGCCCCACTTAAAACTCGGTGTGGCTGGCTGATGCTCCAACATGACTATTTTTTTTTTCTTCTTTAAAGCAGGAATCCAGCTCTCAGTGCTGATTAGACCATTGTTACTTTTTCAGACATCAGATTCTCATCTATGATAGAAAAGTAGTTGACCTAACTTCTCTTTATTGTCTGCCTTCATCTGTCCTTATTTGATCTAACTCTTCTCTTTCATGCAGTTCCTTCGTTGCTCTCATCTGCCGATAGCCTTTTACTCATTCTGTCTTTTTTGTCTGTTCCCCCTTTGTCAGTCTGTGTTGTTTCTTGTGTTGAAGCACAAACAGGCTGACACACGTCTCTCTTCTCTCTTCCGTCGTTCTTCTTTTCTTTAGCTTTCCATGCCTCTGTTTTCCAAAACCTTGATAACAATCTTCCGTTTCTTTTCTTCTTTACCGCTCTTCACTTGTTGTTTTCCTCCAGGCCCCATGTCCAAGGAGATTGTGTTGGATAAGGGACACCTGTTGCAGTGCTGTGGCGCTCAGCTGTTTGTGTGATCATAGACCAGGTCCGGGTGTTTGGGTGAAGAATGAACTTTAAAGAGTTGAGAAGACAATGCAGACAGTGGGGCAGATATCAGGCTGAATAGAGCTGAGGATCTGTTGGTCTTTTAGGTCTGCAAAACACTTTTCTATTGAAGTCTGCTGTGTTGTGACTACTGGAACAACCAAGACTCTGCTATCTAAGCTCTAAGCTATCTTACTTCAAGGGAATTTGGCAGGTAGATTTAGGCAAACATGGATATTAATAGTAAAAGATTTACTAAACAAAAATATGAAAAGAAATCAGTAAAATATTGCTCATAGTTTTGGACATAAATGGAAAATGAAGGACATACATGTGGTTTAAGAGTTTGAGGGCGTGGGTGGAAACATTAAAATGATGTGGTTTTCCCCCCCAAAAAACAAAAGTTATTTGCTGCATCTCCAGCAAATAACACATCATGATGAGATTGCTTGGTAGTCAAACATAACATTATTTACTTCTCAAGAACACCACATTTAGTTTTGTGACTAGAGACTTGAGATATAAAGATAGATTTATAACCCAAAAATACAGCAGACTTAAATAGTGTTTATAGCTTTTCCTAAAGGCCACACTCGAAGATGGGGAGTAAAGCCAGCAGTCATAAAGAAGGGCATGAAGCAATAGATGTTTAAAAATGGAGATATACTTTCAGAGGGCCACTCCTGGACGACATTCACAGCCTTGCACTTTTTATGTACACAGAGATGTGAAAGTCGGGCAAAAACAACTAGTTTGCTGCTTGTCATGATGCTTTATCGATGTAAACATATGGTAAAAGTTAAAAACTGTCAAAAGACTCACAACCCCTAAAAAGCTGTTAATTATCACCACAGAGACTGCGGTTGATGAAGAACCACATTTTGACATTTCAATGTCAGGAAGTCACCTGTAGTGAATGTGGAGTTTACTGTTTTGATTTTTGCTCATGTTCTGTCCAGCATCCGTTTTATTGTTTTGTGTCATGTGCATTTTTTCTATCCCAAATGTAAAACAGGTTGGAAATTAAACTCTAGATCAGAAGAAAAAACTCAATTTAAGGATTTCTCTACAATTCTCTAATCAGTGCTAATCAAATCATAAAATGTCCCTATTTTTTGTGGGTCATGATAGAACATATCTTTTTGGGGTCAGGGTTCCTTTTTAAACTTGGACTATCTTGTTTATTATCTACAGGTTTACTCGGCTGGATTAGTGTGGTATTTAGTGAGGGGCAATAATCTGACACATATTAACGGAAAGTTAAATGTTCTACAGCCTTTGTGTTCTCCTGATCATGACTCCAGCAGACTGTTAACACCAAAAGATGACTTGTGCAACACCTTAATACACATACATGGACACATAGGGCAGTTCTTCATTGATGCCATCATTTAGTGTGCAATAAGTCTGAGATATATACGTACTTGTTTCACATTAAGAGTGTTGGTTTGAATCCCACTTTTGACACTTACTTGAAAGTGGTTTAACTGATTTCTTCATAATTAAAGACGTTATATATGTATTTATTAATAAGATATACTGTATGCACACACACAAATACTAATATTTACCCAATGACTTCCTCTTCAGGTTGTCAGCGTCCAGTTGGTCTCTCCAAAGGAAAGGCAAAGGTCTGCTACTACAGCGGCTGGTACTATTGCCAGAGCTGCCATCAGGACAATTCCTTCCTCATCCCAGCACGCCTGCTGCACAACTGGGACACCAGCAAGCACAAGGTGGCAAAACACACACACACACACACACACACACACACACACACACACACACACACATACCCCTTTGAAAGTTTCTGACTCTGAGTGAGTGGAGCATCAGCAGGGTATCTTTGGGTTTTATAAAAGCCTTGTATTGTTTTCAAGTATTTGGATGCAGAATCAGAAAATGATTTATTGCCAAGTAAGTAACACTTATAAGGAATTTGCCTTGGTGGTTGGTGCATACATAAACAAACATATTAAACATTAATATGAAATGTAAACATTAGGGCACATCAGTGTGTTAAAATAAAGGTTAAATAGTTTTCTGAACAATTTACCTAATCTTTTCTATGGCTGCGTTCACAAACAAACTATAGTGCTCTCATCCATTTCACTGAAGCCAGTTTGGTGACATAGCTGGGGTATCAATGCAGGGGGCCTCGCAAAAAAAAGTTTAACCTTGCTCAACTTTTGCTGGCATACAACTCCAACGTCATCTGGCAAGGCGCTGCTGTGGCCAATCAAATGCTTGCAAGCGCACATTCATGGTCGATAATGAGTTGTGAAATATAATAATTATGTCGCATTTTTATTTTTTTACCTGGTGATAAAATAATTGCAGCAATAATAACTGTGATAACTTTCCAGAGTTGTAAAATTCTGTCTCTGAGTATTATAAATCGTTGTGCAGTGTATTACCGTCTGATAAACCTTCAAATCTTCTATCTATTCTATTACGTAAATTGTGGATTGTATTTAATGCAGACTGCTGCAGATGAGAAGAAATAGTTTGACATTTTCGGGAAATTATTCACTTATTTGCTTTATTGCTGAGGTTTAGATGAGAAGATTGACACAACTCTCATGTCTGTTACCTAAATATGAAGCTAGAGCCGGGAAATCTTAGTTTAGCATAAAGACTGGAAACAGTGGGAAACGGCTAGCCTAGTTCTCGTCATAGATAAAGAAAATCAGCTTACCAACCTCTAAAGCTTAGTAATTAACACGTTTTATCTTGTTTGTTTAAAGGTGCTCTAAGCAATGTCAAGCGTTTTTTAGGCTACAACATTTTTTGTCACATACAGCAAACATCTCACTATCTGCTAGCTGCCTGTCCCCTGAACACACAACAAAAACAAACTGGCCGACCTGCACCATGAAACGTAACAAACAGCGTTCCAGCCAATAACCGACAAGAAGGATTTTGGGGTTGTAGTGCGCAGAAGCACGGAAGGGAGGGGACGGGATGAGGAGGAGGGAGGGGTGAGCTAGCCTCGTTTTGTTTGACAATACTTTGAACGTCAACAAGAAGCAACGTCACCCAACATCGCTTAGAGCACCTTTTAATTCGTACAAAAACTGGAGGCTTTTGAACATACAACTTGTCAGGTGTTATCCCTCGTAGTCTATATCCACGATATAGCTTCCGGGATTGCTCTGTTCCCGCCGGAAATTGCACCGGATTTCACTCTTTTTGGCTGGATGTCCGTTACCTTCCGCTTTCTTTTTGTTGGAATTTTAAACTCCAGTCCATTTATGAGGACTATGGTTAACCGCTCCTCAGATCTCTGCAGGGTAAATCCAGACCTAGACTATCTGTCCAATCTGAGTTTTCTGTTGCACGACTAAAACAACTTTTGAACGTACACGTTCCACCAAAACAAGTTCCTTCCCGAGGCTTTTTTGCAGCGGCACCGTGGTTCTGCCCAGGGCTTAGCGCCGCCCATGACGATTGTTATTGGTTTAAAGAAATGCCAATTAACCAGAGCACGTTTTTCTCCCATCCTGGAATGCTGTGTGGACTAGCCAGACCCTCCTCCAGACCCTCCTCCGCAGCGCTGTGGAGGAAGGTCTGGCAATGCGAGACTATCCCTCATGTATCGGTTGTCCTTGGTGCAGCGATCCTGATGTGAACCGTGGTGTGCTCCTTTAGGTGTCTAAACAGGCCAAGGAGTTCCTGGAGTTTGTGTATGAGGAGCCCCTGCTGGACGTCCAGCAGCTCAACCCTTGTCTGTATGAGCACTGTGAGCCTCTCAGCACTGTGCTGCACCTCCGTCAGCAGCTCCAGTCACTGCGGGCCTACCTGTTCAGCTGCCGAGCAACCGTTGCTGAGGACCTCAGACGAAGGTAGGTACGATGGTGACTTGCATGTCACCATCATCCTATGTATTGTACATGTCTAAGGGTTGTGAGCGCTTCTTTTTTTGGTTTGTATACAGTATTTCAATTTGGAAAGGTCCTCCGAAAGCAAATTATCCAGTAACTCACAGGAAATAAAGCTTCACCCAAAATCAGAAAGACATAACAAAACTATCTGCGTGGGCCTCCACTGACAGTAAACAAGGAGATATCCAGCCATTTTTAAAGTAATTTTCAGCTACAACTATCATGTTTAACATTAGCAGCATGTGTCATTGAGTCACACTGACTGATGCACTTCAATATTTGTTATATTCCTCTGTTCATTGATTGATTACACAGACTGTGTACATCTCCCTGTATGATCAATGTTTATGTGTGTGTTTATCTGTGTGCGTCTGAGTGCCTGCATGTATATTGCTATAACTTTTATCTGCGTGCATTCCTGTGTGTGTGAGCGTGTGTGTGTGTGTGTGTGTGTATATATATATATATATATATATTAAAAGATGTGTGCCTGTGTGTATATACGTTCATGTGTGTGATGGTCGGGGGGGGGGATGACTGTTTATCTGAGTGGGGTCCCACACTGAAAGCCTTGTCTGTGAGCTGATGGATGCTCCTTGCCCCGCTCCAGGTCACTAATACACTCTGATCGGACTTTTTCTAAAGGAGACTTTTGTTTTTGCCCCCATTTTTCATGAGCTGAACTCAAAGATCTAAGACTTTTTCTATGTACACAAAAGGCCTATTTCTCTCAAATATTGTTCACAAATCTGTCTAAATCTATGTTAGTGACCACTTCACCTTTGCCGAGACAATCCATCCACCTCACAGGTGTGGCATATCAAGATGCTGATTAGACAGCATGATTATTGCACAGATGTGCCTTAGGCTGGCCACAATTAAAGGCCACTCTAAAATGTGCAGTTTTACTGTATTGGGGGGGGTGGGGGGGTAGTCTGAAAACCACTCAGTATCTGCTGTGACCACCATTTGCAACCCATCTCCTTCGCGAGTTGATCAGGTTGTTGATTGTGGCCTGTGGAATGTTGGTCCACTGCTCTTCAATGGCTATGCGAAGTTGCTGGATTTTGGCAGAACCTGGAACACGCTTCATATACGCCTCCTCGGTCACCTATTGAGCATCCCAAACATGCTCAATAGGTGACCTGTCCGGTGAGTGTGCTGGCCATGCAAGAACTGGGATGTTTTCAGCTTACAGGAATTGTGTACAGATCTTTGCAACATGGGGCCATGATAGTCATGGATGAATGGCACAACAATGGGCCTCAGGATCTCGTCACGGAATCTCTGTGCATTCAAAATGACTTCAATAAAATGCACCTGTGTTGGGTGTCCATAACATAACCCCACAGCCACCATGGGCCACTCGATCCACAACGTTGACATTATCAAACCGCTCACCCACACGATGCCATATACGCTGTCTGCCATTTGCCCTGTACAGTGAAAACCGGTGTGTGCCAAGACGCCATTGAAGTGAGCATTTGCCCACTCATGTCCGTTACAGCGACTAACTGCAGTCAGGTTGAGACCCCGATGAGGACGACGAGCATGCAGATGAGCATCCCCGAGACAGTTTCTGACAGTTTGTTCTTTGGTTATGCAAACCGACAGCAGCAGCTGTCCGGGTGGCTCAGATGATCTTGGAGCTGGAGGTCCTGGGCTGGTGTGGCTAAATGTTGTCTGCGTTTGTGAGGCCGGTTGGATGTACTGCCAAATTCTCTGAAATGCCTTTGGAGATGGCTTATGGTAGAGAAATGAACTTTCAATTCACGGGCAACAGCTCTGGTGGACATTCCTGCAGTCAGCATGCCAATTGCATGCTCCCTCAAAACCTGCGACATCTGTGGCATTGTGCTGTGTGATAAAACTGCACATTTCAGTGCCCTTTAGTGAGTGGCCTTTTATTGTGGCCAGCAACATTTTGCCATTAAGGCACACCTGTGCAATAATCATGCTGTCTAATCAGCATCTTGATATGCCATACCTGAGGTGGATGGATTATCTCGGCAAAGGAGAAGTGCTCACTAACACAGATTTAGACAGATTTGTGAGCAATATTTGAGAGAAATTAGCCTTAGCCTAGTCTTAGATCTTTGAGTTCAGCTTGTGAAAACTGGGGGCAAAAACAAAAGTGTTGGTGTTTTATAATTTTGTTCAGTGTGGTTTTGAAATCTGTGAATGTCAGCACCACAAAACCTATCCATAGTATTAAGATGGCAGGATAAATATCCAAAAAGGGATCTGCCGCTGTAATTTGGTTAAACTAACCTAAATATTACATTATACTATTTCTGGAATTTTGTGCTTTATTTGTATTTTTAATACACTTTACAGTTAAGTGTTATTAGTTCAATCATTTGTCAAGCAGAGTAAGAAGGCTGGACAATATAAAACTTGTATATATTTATATAGTTTCTATTGCGATGTTGAAAAACCAGTGTTGCGTCATTTGGACAATGCTTTATTTTCTGATTCTTGTACATTAAGTTCATTTTGCACTTAAGTTCTTAATAAAATGAAAAAGTACTTTTCATTTGTCAAGTTTTTAATTCACACAGGAGTATACAAAAAGAGGCTTTAACCTGTGGTTATTTTATGTAAACCATTTATTTGTTGAATTACCAGAAAACATGCTATATCGTGATATATATCGTTATCGAGACATGAAATGACCGGGATAGAAGATTTTGGCCATATCGCCCAGCCCTTCAGAGTATACATTACAGACAAAGACAAAATGTTAAAGGCTACAGATGCAGAGTTGCACACACAAATTGTCAATGAATATCAACACAAGATGCTTAAACTGTAAAATCTGATTAATATAACTCATTACTTCTCCATTAAGCTGTTTTAATGTTCCACTATTGAAATGTTTTGTCTCTGGCTTGCCAAGTAGCTTCAAACCAAAACTACTGGTATTTTTTATCAGCCTTAAAAAAAAACATATTAGCCGTTGCAGCGCAGAGACGAGCAGCATCATGTCGTTCTGTTTACTTCTGTCCCATTAGCTAGTGCCGGCTAGTGCCCCAACACTTCCAAACACTGCAGGATTGATGAGGGCCGTGGCGCTAAAACCTTCCCCTAGTCATCAGTCTACTTCGGGGGTGGGGGAATCTGAAGAGAGATGTCTGTTGCATACATGCAGAAAGCCATGGAAACACGATCGCACACACAACCACATGAGGCACTAAAGGCTGTAAGTTAGAGGTGTGTGTGTGTGTGTGTGTGTGTGTGTGTGTGTGTGTGTGTGTGTGTGTGTGTGTGTGTGTGTGTGTGTGTGTGTGTGTGTGTGTGTGTGTGTGTGTGTGTGTGTGTGTGTGTGTGTGTGTGTGTGTGTGTGTGTGTGTGTGTGTGTGTGTGTGTGTGTGTGTGTGTGTGTGCGTGTGTGTGTGCGTGTGTGTGTGATATAACAACACAAATTTACAGCATCCAAAATGTTTTATCAACACTTCTTTGACACTGTCAACACAAGTTGAACGTTTATAAGTTTGACTAAGATTTGGTTTTGGTTTGCATTAGATTGTAATGTGTTTGTGCCACCCTCTACTCACACACCTACAAAACACACCTATTTGTAGGACTTTGTACATCTGCTGGTTCACACACGCTTACACAGGTCAGACCCTCCTTCAGTACACGATCATAATCTCTGAGTGATATTTTAATCAAAGGTGGGTCTGCTTCACCGGGGATAGTGAAAGAAAATATGGAATTAAATAATCAAATACTTTCAGGGCTTAGACAAATATTATTGGTGTGTGTGTGTGTTTGCATATACATATGAATCTGTGTATCTTCTGCTTGTAATCTAATTCCAAAAAGTACTTTAATTATGATCAGCACACTTTAAAGGTGTGTTCATCTGGGCACCGACAATCAACACAGGAGCCAGTGTGGGTTTGATTATTGTGTGCGTGTGTGCGTAGTCTTATGAATGCTGATGTGGTAACCCTTGGCAATGTACCAAACAAAGTAGTTTATCAGTGGTGCCTATCCCCATGAGGTGTCTGGATCTCACACACACACACACACACACACACACACACACACATTCTTGTATTTTGGTGACACTCATGACAGCTTAGACAGGATTTAGCATGGTGCCATCCATCTTAGTGGTCTGAGAGGAGGCCTCACAACACACACACACACACACACACACACACCCTTAGATTGATATTATTACTTTGTTGAGCACCGTGGACTAAAAGGCTGGTGGTTAAACATTAAATCTGTGTAATGTTTGTATGTGACCATTGTTTCATATTTACATGTTTGCAAGATTGAGCCTATCATTCAAACACTGGCCTGCACAGTTTCACCTATTAAACAAAACTACAAATTTAATTTATTCGACTTGTGCTCACAATTTGTGTTTAATCAGAGTCAGATTTATTGAGGCAGTCAATCACCTAACTCAGTTAATGCTAATGACCCAAGTTTATGTTTAACGTAACACCAATTTAGTCACAACATTAAAGGCGCTAGTGCAGTGCATGTTGGAGTGCTTGCCTGTTCGGAACGGGCCATGGTGGGGGAAGCAGGCCGGAGAAATGTGTGCAGCCGCCAGCAACAAAACAACATGCTGGAGAGCCCAAGAGCCTGGGCGTTCATCTAACAAGTGTTTGTGTTAATTTCACCATTTGCATGTAGGGTAGACAGCAATCAGTATTTGGCAGATGATCCCTTTTTGGCATGATACTGGTAGCCCACTGCGAAGACATGCTTGGACAACCCGTTCTCATTCCCAAGTCGTCAAATACTGATGCTGTCAGTGGCTCCCAGCTACCGACAGATACCGACTTAAAAGTCACCCTTTTGCGTCTATATGGGATGTACCGGGCATAGCAGCAGATTGACTGCGGCGCTGTGAGGTTATTTTTATTTTTTACCAAGTTTCATAAAAATCGGACCAGTAGTTTTTTCCTTATTCTGCTGACAGACAAACAAATCAACAAACAAATGGAAAAACCCAACCGGAAACATAACCTCCTTGGTGGAGGAAATAAAACATAGTACATTTTATCTTGAACGTTTTTGTAGGAAAAGCAAGCTAGAAATGATGGTTATTATTTTAATACTATTTTGTGTGTCTTTTCACAGGATCTTCCCCAGGGAATATCTGCTACAGCACATTCACCTGTACTCCATTGCTGACCTGCAGCAGGTACATACACACACAGACATGCTTACATGCTTTTATGTTTACAGTAATAGTGATGCCATTCACATTTAAATGAACTAAAACTGGTATGAAAAAAGCATTGATCAGTTTTAGTTTAGACCTTGGACTGGGCTGATTCTCACTTTTTCAAAGGGCCTTTTAATGATAAGGATTAGTTTAGGTAAATATGTAAAGGTTAATTTAGAATAAAGGATATGTTTAGTTAAACTTAACTGGGTGTAGCTTAGTTCCTGATTGTTTAATCGCTGCCCAGATCTCATATTTGGTAAAAGAAATGGTGATAAAGACATCCTGGCTATGCCCACTTGCTAACATTTTCTAGCTACCTACGTTAGCTAACATTGGTGTGCAGACTGCTCTAATCCATCTGTTTTTCCCCACATTGTTACAAAAAAATCATTAGTTAAATTCTTATTCAATGTAAGAAAACGGTAGAGTACAGTAGTAGACAGTAGCTAGGCTGATAAGTTAGCTGCTGATTTAGCTAGCTAGCTTGCAAATGTTTACCGGCCATGAGGAACCATTGTTGTCTAAAAGCTATTAAAAACACATTGTGAGTGAGCCACACTGTTGCACTGGGTGACAGTTTCTTTATTACCGTGAAAACACACACACACACGCACGCACACACATAAATCATCCTGTTGCCAGAAATATTCACACAAAATGTGTATTACAGTAATCCACAACTGAAAATAGTCCCAACATTTGTTGAAAACTACAATGCCAAGTTGATTTGTATTGAATAATAATAATATATATTTGTGAGCTTTAGAGATAGTTGGAGTTGGACTTTGTATTGGATTAGTTGACAACAGGAAAAACATAGAATAACGCTTGCCTTATCCTTTAAGTAAGCACAACCTGTACTTTTGTTTCTTTGGCAAGTGTCCATGTAATAACAGTGATAAGAGAGGTTAATACCCTCTAATAGCCCTATTTGGAACAGGGTTAGCCCTTTCAAGTGTCCTGATCCAAGAAAACAATGGTGTCGGTGGAAGGAATTTATATCTGGCATCGTGGAAACCTTTAACTCTGCTGTTATTCCTTATCTAATCAAAAAACTTTCTTCTCATATGGCATATCTTTACCAATGTACACGCCATTCATAACAGTTACACCGCCCAACTCAGCTTAAATGTGTTCAGTTGAGTATTTTTTTTTTTTTTTTTAACCAGAGCATTAAAAAAAGAAACCCATCCTGGCCTTTCAGCGGTTTAGTATCTAGTCGTCAAACTGAGTTAGGGGGGTCAGAGGAAAGCGACCACAAATGACTGAAAAGTTCTTTTGTTTGTCATTATGTTCATCATGTAGTACCCTGCCCCATTTATTTTTCAACCCTCCCTCTCTGACTCAGAGCTCGGCCACAGACTCTCACGGTGAAAGAGATTGGACCCCCTCCTCGTCCTCGTCCTCCTCCTTCTCCTCCACTCCCACACTCTGTGTCTCTCTGCTTCACTAATTGGTTACATTCAGAATCAACAGGCAGGAAAACAAAGCGTGACATCCCTCCATTCTTCCCAACATCCCCTTGGCCTCACACGCTCTGCACACATCTGTGTCGTGTGTGTGTGTGTGTGTGAGAGTGTGTGTGTGTGTGTGTGAGAGAGAGAGAGAGAGAGAGAGAGAGAGAGAGAGAGTCCTTCACTCTCTCTTTCCCTGCTAAACTCTGTGATTTACTCATAAACCCCAAACTGGTGATTTAGTACTAATTTTAACGAGAGAGCCTGCACCTCCCTCTTCTCTTTCCCTCCCCCTCTAACCTCCCCCCTCTCTGCCCTCTCTTGGAGATTCTCAAGCACTCTGCCTCTTAATTGGTTTTCCATATTAACAAGCTTGTTTCTTTTGATTTACCTCCTGAATAAAATGACGCTCTTAATCAACGTGGCTTTTTTTGTTCCAGCTCAGAGGTCAGTGAAGGCTAAACTCCCTTGGCTAAACCCTGGACCACACTAAGTCTATTCACCTCCCGACAAATAGCCTCCACCCATATCCCCCATTAGGAGCAGTTCATTTGGAGAAAACATATGTGTTTGTCTAAGGACACTGCCCTTTTCCTCTGCTGGTTTTAGGGATTGTTTCTAGTGTTTTGTGTGAGGAATAAAGTAGTAGGAAAGTGCGTGTGTGTTTGTGTGTTGCAGCAGGCTTCCCACAGTGATACTCTGGCATTCCCTCTATGCCAGGCATGCCTCTCTGCTCACACTTGTTCAGACTCACAGAGGCCTCTTAAGTAAATGTTAAAGGTTCTCAGAAAGATTTGCAGTTTCTGCTCATGGCTTTGAGTTTAGGTGGAACTTTTACCCTCAAATGCACAGTGTTAGAGTTAAATGATCAGGTCAAATCGGTCAAAATGGAAGTCATCCTTATCATCCTGGAAATTGGCCAACAAATAGTAAATGGACTAATATAAACAATATAGATAATAACATACTAAAATGTTTAGGTTTAAAGACAAAAGTGTACACCCTCAACACTAAAAGGATTAGGCTATATTCATACGTTTGCATTAAGGGGTTACACCGTACCTACAGTATAGCGGATATGTGTGTACATACGGAGGCTACGCCAACTGTGATTGATTGCCTTGTGTTTTCTCCTACATGTTTCTGGTGCTGATTGAAAGTGAAGACACTAAGTGAGTTGAAGAATGGCTCAGTTATCTGTTCGCTACATCTAGCAAAACCATTCCCACGGCAGACCTTCTGCTCACTGCAACTCCCTGCTCACTATCACCGTAAAATGAACGTACATCATTTTTTAATAATCTCTATATAGCAACATTGTAGTTGTCATCTTTGTAGTCATTTCAACTTTTTTGTGCACACAACTTTACCTGCGTTTCATAACACCTGAAACTCAAACACAGGCACAGAAATAAGACCGATAGTAGTGATGATATACATAATCACAATTACAATTTTAATAAATTCAACTACTTTTATTCTACCCCTGTTATCATTGTACACAACATCCAGATTTGTTTTAGTACTCTAATTTGGAAAGTTACTCAAAAGTTAATTTTGGGAAGCCCATAATAAGACTCAACAAGCATACATCAAGTTGTGTGTGTGTGTGTGTGCATGTGTGAGTGAGAGGAGAGGGTGTTATCCAAACAGAGCTGGTCTTTCCAGCCAGGTAATCCCAGCTGGCTTTCTAGTTCCTCAATGGAGCTGTGTGTGTGTGTGTGTGTGTGTGTGTGTGTGTGTGTGTGTGTGTGTGTGTGAGTGAGTGAGTGAGAGAGGAGGGCAGGCGAACGGCTGTTAAACAGCAGTTTTAGGAGATTAGGAGGTTTTGGAGCACAAAGACTCTGCGTGGAGCAGAAAAAGAGGTTGAACTGAAGGGGGAGGAGTTTAAAAGGATGGATGGATGGACGGAGAGGAGGTAAAGTGTGTGTGTGTGTGTGTGTGTGTGTTGGGGCGTGTTTGGAGGGAAAGAGGGTAAAGAAGAGTTTGTCCTGTAGGCTGCTCTAGAATCATTTTGTGAATATGGACCTGTGAATATTGCACTGTTGACAAATTTCACATTGTTTTAATCCTGCTACAGATATTTGCACAAGCTATTAAAGTTCCATAGCATAAAAATCCATAACGTATTCTGTTTTTTTTGTCCTCTACATAGTGCAATGTTTTTGGAAGTTCAGCTTTTTTCATCTGATTAGTTCAAGGAACTATTGAACCACAGGAACTAAACTCAAGAACTTAATTTGTAACTTTGTGCATTTCTCCACCACATTTGGAAAACCTGTTAATCATCTCAAAATCCCTCCAATGTATCTTGCAACCTGTGCCGACCCCCTCGTAAGAACTCTTAAATTATTTTGCAGAATCCATAAATTCTGTCTGTTCTTGAGATAGAAGTTAGTTTGAACCAGTCGACCCTGAACGCCCATCAGAGCAGTGAGAGGTCTGCCAGCGGGCGGGCTGCTGGTTGGCCCAGAAACTCAGGACAGTCATCAATATTTGGCTTCATTGATGTCCTTGTTGGAAGTGGGCAAGTGTACAAATGTACAGGGTTGAAGTTAGAGGTTCCTGTCTAAATGATTGTCCCAGTGTGACTCTGCTGGACACTGCTGCTTTGGAGTAGCAAATAAAATGGTCACTGGATATTTATAGCAAGCAGCAACAGCAGATATATGGGAATTTTTAGAAAATTGAAGAATATGTGTGTTTAGAGAATTAAGTGTGATAATTAAGTGGTAGATCAGTCTTTAAGTAATAGTAATTCAGTGCTTATAGTGTGAGATTGTATCCAGGCAAGAAGTTGATTTCTTTATATTGCTATATTCCTCTTCTCGGCTCATTCGTCATCCATCCATCCTTCTTTCCCACCGTCCCTCCAGAGTACCAGTCAGCCACCAGAACTGTGCTGCCAGTTGTTTGATTCTGCCCAGTCCAATTATAGAGGGCCTTAATTACCGAGCCTGTCAGCCTCCATCAGGAGAGCCATTCGTCATGTGGACCGGGCAGGACCGGACTGAGCAGGGCTGCTTAGGTTTAGTGGGGACACATATATCTGTCTGTCACTCTCAGTACCTGTCTGTCTGCCTGGAAACATTTGTCATCTGTACTGGACTAAGCTTGGTCTCACATACAGAAGAGAAACTTAGCTAGTGACACTTAAAGTAACACTGTGGAGTTTTCTTATAAAACAACACATTCTTTGAATGCTAAATGCCTAACAAGCATGGAAGCATGTCCTACCTAATAAGAGACCATTTTTGAATCCTTATGAAAACCGCCATCAATGACGCCATTACACCATACTTATTTGAATCGCTGAACAAATCAGATCTGGGCAGTTAATTAGAGATCTCAAAGTGCATGGCTTGATTTCAGGGTGGGAAATTAACTGTTTTGTCTGCTAATTTTGTACCCTGCTTGTTTTCTCATGTTTTGGACTTTTGCAAACAACGTAGCATGAATAATCAGTGGTTGCAGCCCTAATCTGTTTTACTGTAAATGTTGAGTCAAACAAGTCCTCTCAGAGGATGACTGGAAAAGATCCTTTTTTTAGTGAGATGTTGGTCTCAAACGGTAGCCTCCTGTTGGTCCTAGATTGTTATGGGTTGTTATAGGAAAAAACTTCAGTTGGCCATTAATCTCAGTATATGATTTTCTGTACACACGGTCAGTATACCTCTGTTGCCTCTGTGTGTGGCTTCTTTCTCCTCTCTCCATCACACATCCTCTTCTCGTCTCGTCCTCGCCATGTAACAAACAGCATGAAGGAGGTTATAATTGGGAGGTCCAGAGCTCTGCCAGGTGGAACCACTTGTGTCTGAATACAGGCTCTCGCTCTCTCTCTCAAGATCTCATGTATATTGGATCTCTACCACTCTTACTCTTACTTTATTTTTCACTTAGTCTCCCTCTGTCTCACATATGCTCTGTCTGCATTATTAGAATGATACTACAAAGCTTTGCAACCATATTGCGTTTTAAATTTCTGTAAGATTCTACACAGCTTTCTTTTCACTGTTTTTTCTCTTTGAGTCATCCACTGTCTTTTCACTACAATACAACTGCAGCCCCCCCGCCGCCAAAACCCCCGCCTCAGTTCTTAAAAGAACTTGCCAAGCGTTGCCATCAAAAGGCGTTCACCTCATTTACTGTCTTCCTTCTTCCTTCCTTCCTTCAGTTTCTTCTCCTCCTGTCTCCAGTCTCTTCTCCAAGCCAAAGAGCATTCCTCCTCTCTTGTAGTCATTTTGAAATAAGTTTTTTTTTATTTTTATACATTTGTTACTGATCTGAAAACTTAGCAGGAACTCCATTTGTAATTTTCTGTGCCAGAGTCCTACAGTTTCACAATAAATTCAGATGTTATGTACACGTTCAAACATTTCTTAGGTAGCACCGACCTATTTCTTTGCTTCAATTCAGAGGAATCAGAATCAGAAACCGTTCATTTTTAAATAGGTTTTCACATTCAAGGAATTTGCCTTGCTATTTTGGTGCATAATGGACGAAGTAAACAAAGAGAAAAGTCAAATTCAATTTTACAATTAAAATATATTTTTTTTAAATGAAGAGCTGTACAGTCTTTAAAATGAAGTGGTTTCAATGTACAAAATGTTGATTAAAGAATGTGCAAATATTTACAGTTTAAAAAAAAAAAAAGAACATTAGAACATGTGCAATATGCGAAAATAAAAAGATTTCACAACAAAGTACCATCATTCCAAATTACATTAGATTAAAACATATTGTTTAAAAGTAGCAGACAGTGGCAGTGTCTCTTTTAATTACCATCTTTCTAGATTAAAATACAAATGTATTATATTTATCTGAATATCACCAATCACCATGTCCATTCGGATCTTTTGTCTAACAGTAACTGGAACTTTGACCCAGTCATGCATGTTTTACTACCTTGAATTAGCTTGTTAACAATTCATTTTATCTAATTCTATTGGTTACACTTAAGATGGAGGAGAATACCTTTGCTGCTATATCTTTTCAGTGCTCAGAAAATCATGTCAAACAGGGGTAGAAACTGCTGTTAAAGGAAGGGTCTTTGCTTTTAAATTGCCTTCAATCTAAATTCCTTGATTTGGAATATCAATTTCTCATATTTCATCCACACTAATGCCGTGTGGAGTTTTAGAAGATAGCTAATGCTTGTACATTTGTAAGTGTTTGCTGTTGGTGATGTCCTGTCTTTTGTTCTTCCTCTTCTCCTCACCTTCCAGGTGGTTGATGGAAAACTGGCTCCCTTCTTGTCCAAGGTGATCAAGTTTGCCAGCTCCCACGTTTTCAGCTGCAGTTTGTGTCGAGAGAAAGGCTTCATCTGTGAGCTCTGCCACAACAGACAGGTCATCTACCCCTTCCAGGAGAACGCCACCAAGAGGTACAGATTCTCAGATAACCTTTCTAAACATTTGAACATTTACTTAGCCAAAGAAATCTAAACATTATCAATTTTGATAAGATTTGATTGATTTAGATTTGACTTGATATGAAAAGACTTGATTTAGTGGGAAAAGTCAGACAAAAGTAAATTTAATTAAACAGAGCAATGTTTCGATCTTACAGAGATCTTTGTAAGGTTGTCAAATCAACACCACAAAGCACTACTAATGTTGTATTTAGACACAAACACATTCACAACAACAATTACAGTGAAGCAGTCATTGGCAATTCAGTTCTTAGATTTTTAGGCTCCCTCCAACACTGCTCATGCAAATAAGTACAAGTCACGTAATTAGAATCTAAGACATAAAAAAGTGCAGCAGCTAAAATAATAAAAGAATAAAACATATAAGTACAAATAAAAATAAAGTCCTGTTCTGCAGAAGCTTCCGGAGAGGTTCTTCAGAGGGCGATGAATTGTATCAAGAACCTAAAGGAAAAGGACCTGTATTAAAAAACACATTATGTACTTTTCATATTTCTCTGGAAGCAAGAAAACTCACAGGGGGGAGAGGACATAAAGTGTAGTAATGTGACTGCCTGAGCTACTAGCTAGATTTATTTCTGTTCCAGACCCTCAGGTTGAGCATGTGTTTGTACATGCTTGTTACCTGAATGTTTGCTCATGTTCTTTGTGAGGACCAATTTCACTGTTGAGAATGAAAGAGTGAATACATTTTGGTCTTTACTGACTTTATCAAAGTGCTGTTTCAATTCTGATGGATCAGTTAATCCAAATTATAAAAAAAAGCATATGTTATTTTTATATTTCCGTCTAATGGTATCTAGCCCTGCAGATACTGCATGGAAACAACTTTGACATTATGACATTTTTATCTTTATGACATATTTTACTATGAAAATGTTTATGGCATATGGTACTATGACATTTAAAAAATAAATTATGACATACTATACTGTGGAATTTTTATATATTTTTAATGAATAACTTCTTTTTTGACATACTGTACTATGACATTTTTGTTAAATTTTTATGACATACTATACTATGACTTTATACGACATATTTTCGTGGAATACTATGACATTTTTGACTTGTTTATGACATACTATACTATGATTTTTTTTTTTTTTTTTACTTTTTATGACATACTATACTATGATTTGTTTTATGACATACTATATTATGATGTTCTTATGACTTTTTAAGACATACTGTACTATGAATATTTAAAAAAAAAAATGTACGACATACTATTCTATGACTTTCCACCACTGTACTTTTTGTCTGTATGGGGACTTGAACCTGTGACCCTCCGATTCCCCGGCTCCCTACAGACTGAGCTACTTTTTTGACATTTTTCAAGACATACTTGCTTTCATGACACACTATACTATGACTTTTTTTCACATTTTTATGACACACTATACCAGGGGTGGCGAACCTGTGGCTCTTGAGCCGTATGCGGCTCTTTGCCTGCTCCTTTGAGGCTCTTACTGTGTGGCTGGGGGCTGTGTTGGTGGATTTTTATTTACTTTTTGAAACATTTCAGATAAGTTAAAAAAAAAAAAGCATTTGAATGTATCTGCCAATACATTTGCCAATTATTTTAAAATAAAAAATAATGCAGCAGAGTTTTTTTATGGACAGATCCTGCAACCTGAGGAAAGATCACCTCCCTTATTAACCCTTTCTCTGCTGAATCAGATTGTTTGAAAGCCCCTCTAGTGACAAGTGAGTGAAAGAGTCGCTTCGAGTGGCCACAACAGAGTACAACCAGACCTAAATAGGATTGTGGATAACAAAGACTGTCAGGTTTCCCACTGAGTCAATCTAAGTAAGAAAAAAAACCCTGTTGCTGTTGTAATGTGGACGTGCATGTGTTGTGTGGCTTTTTGCTATGGTGTGTGTTTTTTTGTGGCTCTTTATGCTGAACTGGTTGGCCACCCCTAAACTATACTATGACTTTTTTTCACATTTTTATGACATACTATACCATGACTATTTCATGATATTTTTTACCACACACTACACTATGACTTCTTTCACATTTTTTATGACATACCACATACTATACTATAACGTTTTTTGTTTTGTTTTTTCATGAAAAACTAATAGGCTTTTTTGACTTTTTTGACATACTATACGATGACTTTTTGACATTTTTTACGACATACTATACACTACCGGTCAAAAGTTTGGGGTCACTTAGAAATTTCCATTCCACTCCATTCCAGACACAATACCTGCTGAGATCAGTTGCATTGTTTTTTTAATCAGAACAGCAGTTTTCAGATTACATTATGTGCTTACATAATTGCAAAAGGGTTCTTGACTGTTGTAGAAAGAAGTGGCTGAAGAAACACTTGAAATTCATGCTTTTTGGTCTAAACGTCATACCCAAATTAAAAGTGGTACAGCTCCCATATACTTTGACACTCAGGGGTGTGCCTGATATCATTGGAAAGGTGATTGATGTGGGTGTGTTTGTGTATTTGAGAATTGTTGTATTTTGTAGTTTTTGGGCTTTTTTCTTTGCACTTTTCAAATGGAAATAAAAAAACGCACAGACATATCTGTAGAAAGAAATCATATAAAATCCATTTTTTGAGTCTTTTGGTGTCTGGATTGTTTCTGTAGTAAGCTGAGACGTGGCTAATGCCCTGTGGCATCTGTCACCTGTCAAATGTGTTTACAGCAGTGTATTCTAATCACTTTACAGATGTATGACTTGGACGGAAATAAAACACCTCCATTCTAGCCTCTGTAACTCTGTGTCAGTAAGGCCTAGAATCACCCTGACACTTGTAACAAAAACTTGAGAATGTTTCCTTTCCAATGATATCAGGCACACCCCTGAGTGTCAAAGTATATGGGAGCTGTACTACTTTTAATTTGGGTAAGATGTTTAGACCAAAAAACATGGATTTCAAGCATTTCTTCAGCCACTTCTTTCTACAACAGTTGAGAACCATTTAGCAATTATGTAAGCACATAATGTAATCTGAAAACTGCTGTTCTGATTAAAAAAAACAATGCAACTGATCTCAGCAGGTATTGTGTCTGGAATGGAGTGGAATGGAAATTTCTAAGTGACCCCAAACTTTTGACCGGTAGTGTATACTATGACTTTTTTCACATTTTTATGATATACTATATTATGACATTTTTATGAATTTTTAACACATACTATAGTATGACTTTTTTGACATTTTCACGACATACTATACAATAACTTTTTTACATTTTTTACGACATACTATACTATGATTTTTTTCACATTTTTTATAACATACTATACTATTTTTTGAAAAAATTTTACAACATAGTAAACTATGACTTTTATATTATTCATGAAAAAGTATACTGTAACTTTTTTGACATACCATACTAGTCATTTTTGTGACTTATTAGACATACTATACTTTGACTTTTTTTTACTGTACTATGTCATACTATACTAAACCCTCTGGTTCCCAACCATACTCCCTACAGACTGAGCTACTGCCATCCCACTTTACGACAAATTATACTTATTTTATATTAAAACT
Source organism: Perca flavescens (assembly GCF_004354835.1). Taxonomy (NCBI): domain Eukaryota; kingdom Metazoa; phylum Chordata; class Actinopteri; order Perciformes; family Percidae; genus Perca; species Perca flavescens. Next base: position 13,812,185 of record NC_041341.1, on the reverse strand, counting down.
ATAATATGACTGTTTAGGACATACTATGAATTTTTTACAACATACTACTCTATGACTTGCTGACATTCTATAATATGACTTTCTATGAATTTTTTGACATACTATAATATTACTCTTTATGATTTCTTTTTACATACTATACTATGACTTTTTTGACATGCTATACAATGACTTTTTATGACTATTTTGACATACTATGCAATGACTTTTTCGACATTCTCTATACTATACTATTTTTTTGACATACTATGACTTTTATAAATTTTTCGATGTGCTATACTATGACTTTTTTATGACTATACAACTTTTCTTTTTTACATAATATACTATGACTTTTTTATGAATGTTTTGACATACTATATATACTATGACTTTTTTCAACATACTATGACTTTTATAATTTTTTTGATGTGCTATACTATGACTTTTTTATGACTTTATACAACTTTTCTTTTTTACATACTATGCTATGACTTTTTATGAATTTTTCGACATACTATACTATGACTTTTTTCGACATACTATGCTACGACTTTTTAGACATACTATATACCATGAATTTTTTCAACATACTATGACTTTTTAGACCTACTATGCTATGACTTTTTATACACACTGTACTATGACTTCTTTTACTTTAAGACACAATATACTGAGTTTTTATAACATACTATGACATTTTTATGACATTCATTACTATGACTTTTTTGACATTTTGATGGGATACTATACTTTGACTTCTTATGATATTTGAAGAAGAAAGAAAGATGAAACTTAATTTATTCGTCACATACAATCGTACAATACAATGTAATGAAATGTAATCTCTGCATTTCTGCATTTAACCCATCCTAAGCATAAGGAGAACTGGACAGCCACATACAGCGTTCGGGGAGCAATTTGGGGTTAAGGGTCTTGCTCAACGACACTTTGACATGCGGCCTGGGGAGCAGGGGATCAACCCGCTCTACCTCTTAGCCACAGCTTATTATGACACCATTTGATATGACCTACTATACTACGATTTTTTTAATTAAATTTACCTCAAAATTGTACTTAAGTGCTGTACTTGAGTACATGTACTTTACATGTACAGTTACTTTCAACAACTGACCCTTCTGGAAAAAGCTGTTGCTATTTATTTTGAAAATGTCATTATTCAATGCTGTGAGTAGCATAAACTAAACTCCACTCCCCAGCAGGCAGAAATACACATAAAAACATAGTCTGCAGCAATAGACACCAATTTAGCAAAGAGATGAAATGTGTACGTGAGCAAATGCTCGCTCTGGGTCTCTGCTGCTTGTTGGTAACACTGGTTGGCATGAGATATCTCCGTGTGTGTGTGTGTGTGTGAGTGAGTGTGTGAGTGTGTGAAACATACTATACTATAAGAACATCCTGGAGGCTGTCAATACCATCCATAAACAATTGTCCACAGTGACTTGAAGCCAGCAAATTTTGTCATAGTGAATGCTTGGCTGAAGTTGATTGACTTTGGCATCGCAAAAAAGTATCCAACCAGTATCCTGGTCATTCACGACATGGGCAGTTAACACAGTCCAGAGCCTCGTCCTTGTCACTGAAACTCAGAGTAACAGACAGCAGAGAGATAAGACTAATTCCTAGAAGAAACACTGACACACTTTCTGTACTATAACTCACACACATACACACCTTTCTTGTTGAGTTGTGTTTTATGACTTGTGAAGGAACTGTTAACTGATAACAGCTGTATCTACTGTAAGACTTACTGGAACTAAGCTGGACTTTGTTGACTTAGTTATTACTCAGACACTGACGATGCAGGAAATGAACTGAATGTAAACAGCCTAAGGTACCATGCTCAATTGATCATTTTCTATCCGTTCGTCTTTCAAATTATCATTACGTTTTAATTTGCTGACGAAAACTGTAATCCATTGTGTCATAGTTTACATATAAAGGTTAACTTTTATTTAGTTTTAGTCTCGTTTTTGTCATAGAAAAGGTTGTTCAAATATTTAATAATATTAAATAATAGTTTTTCGTTGGTGAAATTAATGCTTGCAAGATTCTGCAAAATCCCAAATAAATCTTTTAACATTCTCACTTGTAAGTGGTTTTAGTATAGTTTTTGCTGTGAAAAAGTGTCTTTCTTCGTTAACAAAATGAACACTGATATAGTAGGGAATTGTGTCACGTGGAAAATGTAATACATTGCGTAATAGTTTTTGTTGTTTGTTATTTTATATGTGCATGGATATTGTAGAAATAAATGACCGGTATTCTAAAAGGTTTTGGCATCGAACGTTAAAAAATGCCATATCATGAAATGTATTTGGGATTTAGTAGAATCTTTCAACTTCTTACTTGCAAGAGGTTTTAGTTGTTAATAAAAAAAAGTTGTGAACGAAAATGAACATGGAGTAATATGGAATTGTGCCACGCCAATAGTCTTCTCATACAAATAATAGCTTGATGACCGATCTGTGTGTTGATCTGTGTGTGTTTGCAGGTGTGACGGTTGTGGTGCCGTGTTCCACACCGAGTGTCGACAGAAAGCTCAGCCGTGTCCGCGCTGCGTTCGCAGAGAGCTCCACCACAAGAGGCCGTCCTCCTTCTGGTCTCCGGACGACGACAGCCCCGGATGCTTTCACCTGCCGTACCAAAACACCTGAGACACACAACACACACACACACACACACACACACACACACACACAGACACACACACGCACAAGCAGTTACAATTAGGGCGCTGCCATGACACTGGACAAAGTGCCTGTTTTTCTGATTTGTGCGTCTAGAGGAAAAATTCTGTGACAGAGCTCGGGGCTCGTGTGTGTACCTGTTAACACAAACCTGAGCTAAAGTCCCTTTGTCCTACTGTAAAGAGCAGGGAGAAGACCAACTGAAAATGGCTGCACCAGGCTTTACAGACTGACCAACATGTATTTTGTAGTCAAACATCACACGTCATGGTCATCCTCCGCCATCTTCATCCATTTTCCACCTCACTACTTTCACTTATATTCTAAATCACAGCTGATAAACTGGAGACATTCAAAGTAATAGTTGGAACATTTTGGTGGTTTATTCTAACACAAGTTTTACAGCACAAGTCTAGTGATGAAGCGATTTAGTCAATGGACAGAAAATTAATGAACAATTTCAACAATTGATTAAAAACTAATCTAATCTACCCCCCACTCATTTTGAGGCGATACTGTTACCAAAACTGTTTCAGCATGAAACCTTGACACACTGTAGGGTTGGGAGATGGCTGTAACAAGTTTGTAGTTTCCTTCTTTACAGAGAAAAGCAGCCGTTGTCACCTTGGATTCATGTTTGTTAAAATGGAATAAAATATGAGCAATGAAAGGTTCGCTGGCAGTAATAATTCTTCCCTGTTTATACTGACCATTAAAAAGATCCCTTCATAAATTGATTTCAATATAAGTTAATGTGAAGCTATAGCAGTCTTAGTCTGTGAAGTATAATTTTTTTTTCTTTGTTTTACTATCCCTCTGCTCAGCAAGGAATCACTGTGCGGCGAAACAAAAAAAAGGCTGCAACTTTGGAAGTTCTTCTTTTGATTTGTATACAATGGCTGAAGCCTCATATTAGAGCTGGTCAAAATATCGATATCATGATATGAGACTAGATATCGTCTTAGATTTTGGTTATCGTAATATGATGCAAGTGTTGTCTTTTCCTGGTTTTAAAGGCTGCATTACAGTAAAGTTATGACATTTTCTGAACTTACCATACTGTTGTAACATTTCTATTATTTGCCTTTACCGACTTAGTCATTATATCCACATTACTGATGATCATTGTGTAAATATTTTGTGAAAGCACCAATAGTCAAACACTACAATATCGTTGCGGTATCGATATCATGGTATTTGGTCAAAAATATTGTGATATTTGATTTTCTCCATATCGCCCTGCCATACCTCATGTATAATTTAAATGGACTTTGAAATATACTTTTAAACAGACGAGGACTGTGGATTTTGTCCCCCATTACTAAGTAGTAATGGATCTTTAAATGGCCAGTATGGACAAAAGGAATGATTAGAGCATGCAAAAACCTTTTCAATGTACATGAGGGTATGTGAGGATTGTTTTAAGACTGACTTGAAAAAATGTGAACCTGTCCTTTAATCAGTTTTCAGAACATCAATCAAAACTTCTCAAACCACAGCTGCAGCACAATCCACAATATCACTGGCTGTCTGTATGCTCACCAAGCACACAATGGCCATTTTGCCGTAATATTGCTAAATACACTTCTTTGAAAGTCACAAATCCAATAATGCCATTTCCTGTTTTGGTTTGAGCTCCAGGAGACTAGCATGTTAATTAAGGTACTCGAGAGATGATGAAAAATATTTTGAATGAAATTTTCTTTGTCTTAAATTACAATAAACTGAATATATTTTGGTGTTGGACTGTTGGGCATTTTGTTTACTATTTTCTGAAGTTTCAGAGACCAAGAGATTTATCGATTATGAAAATAATTGTGAGTTATAGCCCCAATAAAGTTATTTACTGGTCATTATTCCAGACCTACAAGCTCTACAAAATTTCAAGTGTATTTTGCAGAAAATATGTGTTTGAAATGTAGGGATTGACCGCAGAAAAGTGGATTGTGCTGCAGAGAAAGTTTCATAAGTTTCTGTGGATGTTTTAATAATTTTCATTCAAACGGTGACAACTTGTCACCATTGTAACTGACTAAATCCAAACATTTTACAGTCATACGCGAGTATTTGATTACATTTTGGGTTCACTTGGGATGTAACTGGAGCCTTTAGATTGGGATGTTTTACCCAATAATTATAAAAGTTAAAAACGATTGCATTGATTAAACTATAGAAATCCATCTTTTATCAGATCTCATTCTCCTTTTCTTTAAACTTTATTTAACATGTAGATGATGAGGAATAAAAGATGCCTTTTAATACTCATTCTAAATCAGTGTTTTAATGTAAACAGACTTAAATTTAAAAAGATGCTGCGCATGTTTTCCGCCCTCCATCAATCTAACTGTAAAATAACAGGCAATAATACACTGTAAAATATACTTTAATTGTTGAATTTTTCCTCTGTGATTCTACTTCCTGTTGTGCTTTATTCCTGCAGAATCTATCAAACATGATAGCAGCTTTAGCTTTTAGTATCTCTATGCAACCTAGATGGCCTTTATAACCCACTGCTTTTCCATGTGTAAAGGTCTGGAAACACTTTACGTTTAGGTTTTCTTCAAACTGCAGCACCAGCTGTGTTTCCATCGTCAACATAAAAATCAACATATTTTCAAGATTTTATAAAGTCACAATTCATTTTGTTTAAAGTTTATAGTGAATCTCAAATTATTGATGAGTCTAATCCAACAAAGTAATTATTTACAGTTAGATTTATTTCTTTATTTAGTTTATTTTTCCTACACAACACAGTGTTCTAATCAGAAATTAAAAAAAAAACCTTATGGGAAAGAAACTAAATGCTGCCTTCATTGATCTTTTAAAGCTGCACTCCCTGATTTTGTTACACAGTCCGGAAATCGCTAAGTTTGCTTCCAGCTAACAGTTGGAAGTTTCTAAATATCCATGACAAAGTCCAACAGATTGTTACTCCCATCTCGTAAAATACGGACGCTTGGTCAGGTGCCTTTGTCGTTGTTATTGGCGCTAAAAGTCTTCTTTAGCGTCATATAACGCACTTTATCTAAACGCGCTTGGTCGGGACTATTGGCGTCCCTTTTGACGCAGTTATGTTAAGGAAAAGCTCGTGGATGGGCTTACGTTTCCGTGACACGCGGGAGGAACAGGGCGGTTCCTCCCGCGGGACACAAACCCCGGTCTCCTGGGTGAAAGTCCTGTGTTTGACCCATCCACCACCCCAACCAATCTCCCTACGCGGAATTTCGGCCTTACATACTACTCGCTACCGTAGTCGCTCTTAGTTTTACGTCATCTTCAAACCCCTGTAGCTGCAGCTCTCCCCGGTACGTTATACAAACACGCTGAAGGGCGCTTTTTTTTCGTAGCTTCAGACGCTGACAGCCACTGTCCAAACATCCGTATTTTACGAGTTCGGAGTGAGAACGGGTTGCAAAGTCATGGCCTGCAGCTTTAAAGTTGCCAGACTTTGTAATAATTTGGATGGAAACACAGCTGCCATTTCTTCTCTGTGCGGCCGAACTCATTGTATCGTTTATTTCAGTGTTAATTCTTTCCCCATCTGTCTTTATCCTGTTTTTCCAACTTGTTTGAGCCATAAAAACATGTTAACTTTGAAGGGAATTTATGTGCGAATAAGCTGCCACAATCAGCAGTGGGTTTATCCGTGAATATGTATTTTTGTGATCAGACTGACAGTTATTCATGTTTATGAAGCATGTAGGATACTGTAGACTAAAACTAAATAACCCAGTGTAGTTTAAAATATGGCAGCAAAAGTGCCCTGATGTGTCAGTTGAATACATTTCTTTTGTTTTTATTTAGTTTTTCATACAGGTGATATTCAAAATGAAATGTTTAAGTTATTGTTGCTTGTGCCTGCTGCATAAATAACTGATAAAAGGGTTGTAAAACCTTTGAAGTATTTTTTTTTATATATTTTTGACAGTGTGACGTTTTATTTAATTTTGTATCCGGCTGCTGTGAGCCCGGCAGGTTTCAAGGATCTTTACTTTTTTTGATTTGTGCACACAGATTAGAGTTCTGCACACGCCTAAAACTGGTACTGCTAAATTACAAATCTATAGTTCATCTTTGTGTCATCCATTATGTTAGCGGTTTGCTAGACGGGGTATTGCATATCTACTTGCAAAACATGACACACATTGAAGCATACTCAAAATAATCAAACCTCAGCCTGGCCCAGCGCAACAAACCAGCCCCAACAAGATGGGTCCTGTCAAAGTATCCAATTTCAGGTAGCAGTATTCCTATCCCAGAATACTAATGTGTTTAAATTGATTAAAGTGCTGATATTATGCTTTTTGGCTTTTCCCCTTATTGTTATTGTGCATGTTATAGGTGTACAAAGTGAAAAAGCCCAAAGTCTCTTACCATCTCCAACAGAAAACACTGTTCACAAACTGCTCCAAACAGCTCTATTGTAGTCCAGCCTTTACTTCAGAGACAAACGTGCGTCACTTTGTAACCCACGTTATAATGTTCGCCTAGCTGCTAGTGTGGCACGCCCTCATACTCTGCTTCTTAATTGCTAGCAGTCCCTACCTAGGTACTGCGCATGTGTGACTCCCAACAAAGATGGAACAGAAGTGAGATGTCTCACTCTGTAGCTAAAACAGAGAGCTCAACACACAGGGTGAAAAGAGGAGCTGCAGCAATGTGCAGTACAACAAAAATATGGTGTTTTTTGAAAATCTAACCATGTAAACCTATTCTGATATAACCTCTAAATACAAGTATGAACCTGAAAATGAGCATAATATGAGCACTTTAAAGATTTTTAATACCCTTATGTGAAATATGTTTAACGGATGTTAAATATTGTTCAGGTTCAATTCAAATCTGTATATCTGTATATTCAGTTTTACCTCCAAACGAAGTGCGTTAGATCAACTTTTAGAATGTTTAAAACTTGTTTCGTGCAATGTTGCTGAGGTTTTCTGGGTTGAATTTGCTCATTACGATATATGTTAAGCACATAATAAGATGTAGTCCTAATTAGAGTTTGTAAGGCTAATTTGTGAATAATTATTTGATTTGCAGAGCATACCAAAAAGAAGAAAGTCGCACACCGAACCACAACATACTGTTCCAAACTGTTTGGGATGAATAGTTTCTGTTGCTACGGAATAATGCGAGAGCATGATTTACTAATTTGTTTGCACAAATGAGCCCCAATACCTGCTGGGCTCTGTAGTCTGCCTCTACGTAGCTTCAGTAGCTGACTTCTAGACCTGTGCATCTGATCACTTTCAAACTTTATATTTTGGCTTGTTTTATGCAGTATGTTCTTTAAACCATCCTTCATTTTTTTCATTTCCATCTGAATTTGGATCATAACTATGAACGTTTGACAACCTGTTATGAATCATGTTTAGCTGCTAAGCTCGGTTATCTTTTCACTGCAGTTTTGACAAAACAATGAGTACATTGAAAACTGTATTTACAGGTTGTCACATGACTGGAAATGTTGATGTTGCAGGCACATTACGATCATCACAGTATGTTTTACTTGACGAGTTTGGAGAAGATTATATTGTACAGTATTTAAGCAGAGTAACTGGACTGGAAATTCTCTATTTTTAAGTTATTGTTTGTTTTTACCATTGGTTCTTTTCATTGCAGCCAAATTTCTTATGCAAATACAGGGAGTTGATTTTCTGATTTATTCCTCCTGTGTGATTTTGTTTAAATTTATCTGCTAGCCACTGATGCCAATAAAGGAAAAACTTCGTAATACTGAAAGTGTTTAAATCCTGTGTGGAGAAATGTTCATATTGTTTGGCTGGGTGAGGTTTGACTTCCTTCAATTTATATTTCTTTGTGCAGGTATGTTTTAGCTAAATAGTTATTAAGCTAAATACACACCGTAGTATTTGTGCATGGCTTCATTCGCTGGACTTAAAGTTAACTTTGTTGGACTTTAAAGGTTTTTTAAGGTCAGTGAAATGAAATATCATTGTCGCCAGAGGATGAATCCTAAATAATCCTAATCCTAATTTTTGGTGCCACCATGAAGGCGACATTTATGGTTTTGGTACACACAGATGGTAATGTCGTCCTCAGGATGAATTGTTATCACTTTGGTGATCCTTTGACTTTACATCTAGTGGCATCGTCAAGTCAAAATCTCAATTTGTCCAACACTGGGACCAATGATCTAATGACATTCTCAATAGGCCTCAGCTGTATTTGTGTTTAGTGCTAGTTATGTTAGCACGCTAACACAATCAAATCAGAATACGGTAAACATTATACCTGCTAAACATTTGCTAAACATCAGTATGTTAGAATAACATCAGCATTTAGCTCAAAGCACCGCTCTGCCCTAGTACAGCCTCACAGAGCTGCTAGCATGCCAACACTAAAATTCAAATGGAAATATTTCGATAACACTACAATTTCATTTCTGCTGAGAAAGATTGTATGATATGATTCAAAGCTCCAAAAAAAAGCCACTAAATGGACCTTGTGGTGTGACTGTTTGGTCAACTACTTGTTCCAAGGGGTCAAACTTTGCTGAGATGACAAACAATAACGTGTCAGTTTGCGGCTGGCTGTCAGGTTATGAGCTCAGCCTCTAACTGAGCTGAAAGAAAAAACAGATTCATGTGAATAAAAGGTGCATGTAAACCTGCCGGAGTGAATATGCATATTGTCTGAGAGAGCGGAGGCTGAATCATTTGCCCGTGATGTATGTCGAGCAGCGGGCAAATTGAAGCTGAGTGTCGACCACGCTTAATTGTCATCGCCAATTAGTGCATTGTGGGACGCCTACAAAGGATCAACTGTAACGAGTAGAACGAAGTCCTTTGTGCTTCTCCAATGGCCCGCGGACCAGTCAAGACTCATTTAGGGCCCGAACAACGACGGAGCAGAAATGCCAACGAAAATGAAAACAAAAGACAGTTTAAGGAGAAAAAGAGGACGGAGGAAAGAAAAAGAGAGCAGGAGGGGGGGAGGTAGACAACGGTCACAGGGGGATTGAAGGACTGGGCCTCTGCTCTCCCAACATGAGAGGAGGGTGTATGGCACGCACACACCACACACACACACAGCCCCCCCCCTGACATTTAGCGAGCTGCTACACAAAAGCTGGCAGGGCCCCAGTGTTCCCAGTGACCCGGTTGTTCAGAGGCTCGTTGGGCCACGTCAAAGCTTTCAGCAGGTTTGAGTAGAGCAGATTGTCTGTGTGCTTTTGTCAATGTTAAAGGGTAGATCCACTGTTTTTATCCTACTCAAATCCTTATTAAAATGGATTTGCAATTAAGCATAAAACAACTTCCTTACCAGGCTTTCACTCATTACAAACAGAGAATCATTGAAGCAAAAACCAAGAGTAATTATTTTTTATTTTTTTTAAGTTCTTAAGCAGGGTCATATCCAGGACTTTAAAAAAACATTGAGGTCATGAATCCCCCCTCCCCTCCCCAGAAGAACCACAACAACCTAAAAACAAGTTTGACTACCTGCCAACCAAACTCTGTCCAATTTTCTGAGTATTTAAGAAATTCCTAACTTTCGTTGTTCATTTAACTGTTCTCTATCATATTCTCCTTACATGGTCTAATTGTCGTTTTCTCTGCACTGCCACATATGTAATGTTATTTCAATGCATTTCGATTTTGACTATTAAGAGTCAAATTAAAGATGTTTAGTACAAGAAATATCAGAATCAGCCTCAGAAATATAAACAGTATGTGTAATCATATAATGTGAGTTCTTCTTTATGTCATTAAACCCACACATTCACAGAAATATTACCCAAAGCATGATGTCTGATTCTATGGCCCTGCTCACAGGATAATCTGCCAACAGAAAGCTCATTAGAACTGAGTTCACTTATCACTGATGTCAATATACTCTAGCTCCACCTCTCTTGAAAAGGAAATAAACTCAAATCCAGATAGAACTGATAACAGTGAAATGATTCATGAGAGATTAAATCAATTACAATTAACACATGTGTCACAGTGTTATCAACAGAGAGAGTGTGTGTGTGTGTGTGTGTGTGTGTGTGTGTGTGTGTGTGTGTATAGACGCCTGTATGAGCCAACAGGGAGGAGAAATAAAAACCACAGTAGAGCAGATAACTCTAACGTCTGAATATCTGAAACTGACAGTAGTTTAGTTTTTGTGCTGATTAAACATGTAGTGTTTCACATACCATTTCACTGTTAAAACTAAATATACATTATACATACATACATTAGATTAAAACAAAACTCTAAGGACTAAAATTAAACTACAACTAATTTGCATTTTCGTCAAAAGACTAAAACAAAATCAAAAGCAGGTGCCAAAATTCACGCAGACCCCTTGTTGGCTTGAAAGATGGCTCCGAACAGTTTGGACCTTGCTCTCTCAGCTTTAGTCAGCTTGGATTCACAGAAGTTTCAATGGATTCCAACGGAAACAGAGTTACTGTAAAAAAGCGTCAAAACTTCCATAGAAACTTGTCAAACTACAGGGGCAGATACTCACCTTGTTTTACCGTTACCCCATTGGTTCAGGGCCATAGTTAGTTCACCTTCTTATAGCTACAAAGATCTTCTAGAAGTTGTATCTATGTTTTTTTTATTTTACATTTTAAATTGTTTTTCCTCCCTTCCAGGCAGCAGTTGGTTTCTATACATTTCACCATCACATTAAAATCAACTTAATGCAGCCGGATGTCAATACAGATTGATGTAAAAGGTCTGACACAACAGTAACTCTGACAATTAAAGTGTGAGACAAACAAAAGATGTGATGTCTGTTCACTGTGGAGGATCACCTCACTCAAACAAGCTCCAAGTCTCTGCATGTTGATTTTTCATGCAGCGCTGACATGAAAGTGGCTGCCACACAGTCTGCAGTATGCTTAGTCAAGTCTGCATCATTTGTAAGTAAATAGCTGAAAGGTTTGTTCAGACTGAAGGTTTAGAGGCAGAACGATTACAATCAAGTCAACGGAAAGAAACGTGTGGACACAGATTTGTCTGACCATCCTCTCTGTCAACTACAGCAGGGGTCTTCAACGTTAACTGGAAGAGATACAGATCAGGGACCCCCAACTACAAATTGTTTAAAATTAGTTGCATATAAAACTGGACCTACAATTACATGGAGGGCAGCCTAAAGCTTTTATAGATACCTTTTAAGTGCTATTAAAATAATAATTGTTGGCATGATTATATAAATCATGTTTTAGTGTTAAACATACATATGGCACTGTGAATAATTTGGGATGAACTGTATCTGTGGATGGCTATGTTAGTGATTACCTTACCTATAGGCCAGTTACGCCTATCATTATATTTGCTAATAATATGTAGGATTCATGTTTTCATTCATGAAATTTTCAAAAAACACTTTCAAAACATTTGGTGGCCCCCCTGCAGTAACTCTGAGGACCCCCCTAGGGGTCCTGGACCCCCTGTTGAAGATCTCTGAACTACAGTATCAAATAAAACATAAGATGAGGAGGCAAGACAACGAGAGTTAGAAATGATTCAAAAATTGCAAAAACCCAAAGCTGATTGACTTAATTTATGACAGAGAGAAGAAAAGAGAAATGCTAGGAAGCTAACAGCTAATGTTTGCATGGTCTGTGAATTGCCTGTTTTGAGTAAATAAACATGGACTACAAAAAATATTTCACATGAATACATTTTTAATACATTTGTAATTCATCTGAAGAAAACCTTAAAGAGGAACTCTGCCAATTTTACACATCAAAGTGGGTCTTACAAGTGTTGAGGTGGGTTTACTACAGCATGTGTGAAAAATGTGTAAAGTCTTTTGTTTTGATAAATTGCCTCAAGTGATGTCACTTGAGTCTGAGACGGCTGAGTCTGAAGACTACAAGTTTGAAAGTTAAACAAATCTGGAGGTGTGGAGTTAGAAAGAAGTGAGTGCTTCAGGCAGCTACTAGCATACCACAGTCAAATCTCCGATCCAGCTGACTTTGGTCGAGTTGCATTGTGGGTAATGTAGGCAGCAGGTTTTGACAAAGGTGAAATTATAACGATCTATCTGGTTCTGCTGCATCGATTTTAATTCCTAAAAAACAAACAGAAAGCGTCTGGGTTAGCTCAGTTGGTAGAGCAGGAGCACATATATAGAGGTTTACTCCTCGACGCGGCGGCTGCGGGTTTGAGTCCGACCTGCGGCACTTTGCTGCATGTCATTCCCTGTCTCTCTCCCCTTTCATGTCTTCATCTGTCCTATGGGAAAAAAATGGCTGAAAAAATAATCTTAATAAAAAAGGTGTTGTGAGTGCAATGCTGAACTCTTTGAAATCAGGGTTTCTCAACCTTCTCTGGTCCCTTTTTAGCTCCCAAAATTCTCTAAGTGACTCAAGTAAGTTTTCTAGTTTGACATTAATTTGATCACATTGAATCTGTAGTTTTATTTTCAAGAGCAAGATTTCTCATTGACATCAATTGAGTCCTAATGCCAAGGTTGAGAAACTCCTGGTAGGTCCTTTAAACATCTGTCGAACTGGCGAGAGCTCCAGAAACATCTGGTTTAGCATTTTTGTCTTCAATCAATTTAATCATAAATACCTAATTTTGATGAAATTAATAAAGTAGGTTGTGTGTGTGCTGTGAGGACCAGTTTGAGTTTTAGACCTTGATTGTGAGAGGATTTTCGAGTAGCTGTGTTTCTGTTGTTCTATTCTTCTTCAAATGACTGTTTGAGCGTTTGGATTCACATTGGTAAGTTAAGGTAACAAAGACAAGGTATAATTCATTATGTCAACAGGTATAGAAGTACAAATGTGTGTATCTCGTGGTTACCTGATCAGTAAGTGATGCAGGTCTCCTTGTGTTCCCACTTAAAGCTTGGGAAATCACCACAAGTAATCACATATGTATGTGTGAGTGTGTTTACACGAGATTGATGCCGTCCAGCCTTTACACGTGAACTCCTCGTTGTTTGCTTTCATTTGTCAAAGTAACCTGAGTGAAGGTAAATCAGACTGAGAAAAATGTTACACACACACACCCTTTAAGACCTTTGTCCCCCAGAGAGCATTGTGACCTTTGTCCGATGTGGGGTGTGTGTGTGTGTGTGTGTGTGTGTGTGTGTGTGTGTGTGTGTGTGTGTGTGTGTGGAAAGAGGACAGAGTCATGTTTGTAAATGAGAAGTTGTTCTCAAACAGTTTACCTGGATAAATAAAGGTTTAAAAAAAATATGGTCTGATATTGAGCACCACAGATTTTTCCAATTATTTTGATTAAGTTGTATTTAGACATCAATCCAATGCTGGCAATGTTTACTCACTTAGTCCCCCCCCCACACACACACACACACACACACAAATGGTGTGAATAGGAACGAGTATTGAACCTCTATACTTTTTCTGGTATGGAAACGGATCTGTAACTCCAAGTATCAACTGTCGAGTACTTTAGTAAGTTTTAGATCGTTTACATATCCGATCAAATAGTTCCTGATTCAAATGAAAACCTTTGTCTGTTTTAGACGAAAAAAGAGTTTAATAATGCATGTGTAAGTAATTGTTTTGGTATTGCTACTGAAACTGAAGGTATTGGCACAGCAAGTATCAAACATTTTGAAACACTATTTATTTGATCGTATGAAACTGTCTTGATGAAGAGTGTCAACACATACTTTTTACTCAGTGTTTCCTCAAACTTTGTGAAAATCCAAATAAGCTTTTATAAAAAAAAAGTTTGAAGGTTTAACCATTAAAACAGGTTTTACTCACACTGCTGATGTGTGACTTCACCGCCTCACGTCATTACACTGCTGTCTGTTGATTTGAATATAGCCACTTCACGTTTCACGTATACCTTTCTTGTATACACTGTATAACATACATACATATAGATACCATGTATGGATTTCAGAAAGACAATCACTACATACAGTAAATAACCAAGTGATGAGAAACCAGCTGCCTGTCTGACAGTACAGATGCTTACAACGCAGAGAACAATTACTGTTGTTGTTTATCAGCTTTGAAATGACACTAGCTTTAAAATAACTTAGAAAGCCTAAGAAAGTTTTGAAAATGTAATAATTGTGTATGTAATAATTCAGCAAATAACAGACTTAATTTCAAAATGACTTTGAGCTAAAACAATACAAAAAATAGATACATTGAAAACAGATTAAGCCTAATAATTTAAGTTTTAAATGAGTAGAAAAACTAAAAAGATTGATTTACAAATCATGTTAACATACAGGTTTTAAACAATACTATAATACCAAAAGGGAATAACATTTTTAATTTTCTCTTCTGTTTAGTGACTCTGTTATCATTTATGTAGGCGTTACCAATCAGCCGTTTGATGACAGAGGAAGAAGAAGACGAGGAAGAACTGGTGTCCTCTTTACCTCGCCAACAAATAAATTGTTTAAAAATGCAACATGTAGGCTGTAAATAACTGGATAAGCATAAGCATTTAGCCTGTGCATGGTTTTATGTCTGTTGTATGTGTTTTAGCCTATTAAATGTGTCTGTCCATCATGTCTCTGTTGTGGTCTTTGATGTAAGTAGAGCTAACAGGAAATGACAAACTGAGACTAGAAGTCTGTCAGAAGTCAGGGACAGTGTATGTGAACAAACTACATATTAATATTCCTCTATGCATACAGCTGCGCATGTATCATTATATTGAAAGGACCAATTTAAAGATACAACTCTAAATTGGTCCTTGTGGGAACACATGAACAATAAGACTGAAGAAAACAGAAGGACTGTAAACAGAATTGACTGTTTGAAACAATCAAATTAGGTAAAATGAATATATTGGACGACAAAATTAGAGCAATGGAAACAAGCAATGAGCAAAGAATATTCAGGAAATAAGAAATGAACCAAGACTGTGAAAAACAGAATGCAAAAAGAAAAGAGAGAATAGGAAAAACAGGATGAATTGCTGTAGATGCTACCAATAATGTGAATTGAAAATGTGACTCTCAAATGCCACAGAATATACCTGTAACAATTATTGTTGTTTGTGTTTGTGTTTGTGTGTGTGTGTGTGTGTGTGTGTGTGTGTGTGTGTGTGTGTGTGTGTGTGTGTGTGTGTGTGTGTGTGTGTGTGTGTGTGTGTGGTCGTTTGGTCAGGCTGCCAGTGGGTGGAGAGACCTCATCTATCATCTGATACCTTCAAGCTCTTGTGGTAAACTCTTATACCTCCTAATGCAGGAAGTCATAAATACAACTCACTGATGCGTTCAGGTGCTGTCGGTGGCAGACGATAACAATATGGTCTGTGTCAAAAGTGGCTTTTCGACATCAGGCTTCACTGAGCTGCAAAATAAAGAGGAAAGAATCAAGTCAGGAAGTTCTCATTTAAATGGTTTCAACCTGTGTGGATTCTACATGAAGCATATGTTTAGAAATGACAAATCGAGATTAGGACTACATTTGTCAGATCATACTGGAGATCAGAAGTTGAGCTGAATTACAGTGTTTTAATTAATCAGATCATTCACATATGTTAGTGTAGTAAATAAAATATCTCAAAACCTGCATGGGCTATTATTTTATTTGTGTTGCATTAACATGCAAGCAGAGTTTTGATGTTGTAGATGGTTGAGGTGGATCTCATTTGAACTATAGACTGTAAATTAATATGAACCGTGTTAAAACGTTTCGATGATTAATTAGTCGTTTCGCAGAAAATGAATTGCCAAACAGTTTAGACAAATTGGTTAAGTCATGTATCACGAAAAACTGTCAATATAACTTGAAAAAACTAAAAAACATACAGAACTAGAGTACATGTACTTAGTTACTTTGCTGCAAACTACAAGGACACTTTAAGTAATTAAATCACTGTAACAAGAAAATTGTATAATCTGTTATTTTTGTCTATTTTTAATGTCATCTTTAAATTGCCGATTTTTCTCTTTATAGGGCATCTAATTGCAGTCCCATTTTTATTTGCCTTAGGACTATATAAAGCATGTTATGTACAAACTTGCTAATTGCTGTTGATTAGGGTCTAAAAGGGCATAATTCCTAATTAAATGCTGAGTAAAAGATATGTGGTCAGATATTAATAATGCCTCATCTTCCATCGCAGATGTGTCAGTTTGTTTTGGGTTGGAGCATGTCGCTTTAAATCAAATTATGCAACCACTTTTTAGCACTGTGTGACCCTTACCATTAGCCTTTATTATATGTTTGCCATTGTCTAGATTTGGACATCTGTTTGTTTTTATTTTTATATTTGTACCACTATTGATATTTTACATGCATTGCACTCTTTCCTAATTTGCACTGCAAAATCTGCACAACAGTGACCCTCAGGATAACTATGTTATCTTAATGTATCTATAAATGGGGTTTACAACTGACATTGTTTGTTTAATAGGGAAGCCAGATTCTACTTTTCCATACTCGCTCATCCGCTAATGGTCGAATCATGACATTTCCGACAGCCCCTGAATGCAGCAGTCCCTGTGTGTGATGAGGAGGTGCTGCAGCAGCAGCTTCAGACGGACTTTATTCCGTCCTGGGGCTCAGAGAAGGCTGCACGCGCACGCTGCTGCACTTGATAACACGGGATAAGTTTTTACCCTGAACGACGCTTCGGGTTATTCTTGTATTTTATTGTATTTTTTACCCCTTTAGAGGCAACAGAGATGACAGTTGTGAAACTTTGAAAAGAAAAGAAAAAAAAACTAACATGTGCCTGAAAGCTGCTTCATGTTACTGAGGGAATAAACGCCAAGTGGATATAACACACCGGGCTCACTGGAGACTTTCATGCTCACTTTAAACATTCATTTGTTTTCTCACATTTCCTTGGACAGCTTTTAGTCTTTTAATTTTTTTTTCACAGACCGCGATTGTCACAATGCGACTTTTTCTGGCGTGTGCGACTTGTCAGGAACAAACAGAGCTGGTAAAAATGTTACTAGGTCGTTAAATTTATTGGAACGTGACCACCGGAGATGAACTTTCTCTGTATTGATTGCGGGAGCTCTGGTGAATGATTGACAGCAGAGGCTCGGCCTGCCGCACAAACTGGATTTACCGTCAGGAGTTCAACTTGTTTTGTTGGAATCATTCTAGAGAAAAGAAGGTGCACAATATAACTCTGATCCATTCAGCAGAAGAATAACGTTTTCATCCAGGTTTCTGAGATGAACTGAAGCTAATTTACCCTCCTCCATTACTATTTTATTTCCGTTTTAATGACTCTAAATCGATCACTTTAAACCATGTTCTATAGGCCTATGGCATCTACGGTGAGGCACCCGACGTGCAGCCCGGGGTTCCCGCGGCCCCTCGTGCTACTGCTGCTGCTGTTCCGGTGTCCTGGTCTCACATTAGGAGCCTCCAAAGATCTGGTGTGTGAGCCCATAACTGTGCCGATGTGCAAGGGCATCGGCTACAACCTGACCTACATGCCCAACCAGTTCAATCACGACACCCAGGAGGAGGTGGGGCTGGAGGTGCACCAGTTCTGGCCCCTGGTCCGGATCCGCTGCTCTCCGGACCTGCTCTTCTTCCTGTGCAGCATGTACACCCCCATCTGCCTGCCGGACTACCGCAAGCCGCTGCCCCCCTGCCGGTCTGTGTGTGAACGGGCCAAGCGGGGCTGCTCCCCTCTGATGAGCCAGTACGGCTTCGAGTGGCCCGAGAGGATGAGCTGCGAACAGCTGCCCCAGCTGGGCGACGACTCGACCCTGTGCATGGACCAGAACAGCAGCGAGACCACCACGCTGGCTCCACCGTTCCCCAAGCCCACCTCTAAAGGCCGGGCCAGACCACCCAGCCCCCCGCAGTGTGACAGGGAGTGCCGCTGTCGAGACCCCCTGGTCCCAATCAAGAGGGAGTCCCACACTCCGTACGGCCAGGTCCACACCGGTCCCCTACCCAACTGCGCCCAGCCCTGCCACCAGCCCTACTTCTCAGCCAACGAACGCGCCTTCACCAGCTTCTGGGTGGGACTCTGGTCGGTGCTGTGCTTCATCTCCACCTTGACCACTGTCGCCACCTTCCTCATTGACATGGAGCGCTTCCAGTACCCAGAGAGGCCCATCATCTTCCTGGCTGCATGCTACCTCTTCGTGTCTTTGGGTTACATCATCCGCCTGGTGGCAGGCCACGAGCGAGTGGCGTGCGGCGCCGGCAGCACTGTTGGTGGCGACCAGCTGCACATCCTCTACGACACCACTGGCCCCGCTCTCTGCACCCTTGTCTTCTTGTTGGTGTATTTCTTTGGCATGGCCAGCTCCATCTGGTGGGTGGTGCTGTCCTTCACCTGGTTTCTGGCTGCGGGGATGAAGTGGGGCAGCGAGGCCATCGCCGGATACTCGCAGTATTTCCACCTCGCCGCCTGGCTCATCCCCAGCGTCAAGACCATCGTCGTCCTGGCTCTCAGCTCTGTGGACGGGGACCCTGTGGCTGGGATCTGCTACGTGGGGAACCAGAGCCTGGAAAGCCTGAGGGGATTCGTACTTGCACCTCTCGTGGTTTACCTCTTCACCGGCTCGCTTTTCTTACTCGCCGGCTTTGTTTCTCTCTTCCGCATCAGAAGCATCATCAAGCAAGGTGGCACCAAGACGGACAAACTGGAGCGGCTGATGATCCGCATCGGGCTCTTCACGGTGCTGTACACCGTCCCCGCCACCATCGTGGTGGCCTGCCTGGTCTACGAGCAGCACTACAGGCCCGGCTGGGAGCGAGCCTTGGCCTGCTCCTGCCCGTCTGAGCGCCAGCGCTTGGGCGTGGGCCCGGACTATGCCGTCTTCATGCTCAAGTACTTCATGTGCTTAGTGGTGGGCATCACATCAGGAGTCTGGATTTGGTCAGGAAAGACCCTGGAGTCCTGGAGGAGGTTTGTCACACGATGCTGCCCCTGCTGGCCACAGAAAGCCACTGCTCCACCCTCCATGTACAGTGAGGCCAGTACTGCTTTAACTGGACACACTGGAACTGGGCTGACATCAGGGATCTACCACAAAGCTGTTCCATCGCATATATGAACTGACTGGCACAGTTACTAGGATTGATGTTCATACAGTCACCTCTCTGTACACACTCGGAAATTAACTAAAGTATCCAAACGCCCAGAAAGTGATTGTGGACCAACATCTGGAGGACTGTGTGCCCTGAATATCGGCTCGCGCAAAAACTAGATGATTGTGACAATATGACACACAAGGGACCAAAAGATTCAGAGCACAAAAAAAGGGAAAAAAAAATAAACAAACAACCTGGTTAATAGGAATTTAAACGAAACAGAATATTTAAAAGAGAGTTTGACTTTTGAGAAAAGTGACTCCAACAATTGGAGCTGCTTTTCTAAGCGGTCGAGCTGAAACAGCTGACCAAACGACATTTGCTGAGAAAACAATCTTCAAACCTAATAGAGTTCCATGGATCCATGATGGAATCACACCTGCTTCTACTTGTCTGCTTATCCTGAGCACTAAGAGAAAAAAAACATATTTATTTATGTATATATTGTATAAAGTTGCTGTAAAAACAATTAGGTGTATGGTGGGATATGTTTAGTTTGTAACCAACCAATGCCACTGCCACAAGCTAAGTGTAAGACACCAGAGAAACAAATCTTGTCTGATTTGAACTGTATAAACTTGTACATAAATGTGTTGTTTCATGTTAATGTGAAGTGTGACATCTGGTGTGTTTTGTATGATTAGAAACTGAAACAGCTGAGAAACTCTTTGTTTAGGTTTTCCCAGACTTCGAAGTAATCTGGGAATCGAACAAAAAGCAATTCAGCCTTGATGGATACCGTTATAACCTCTAAGCGCTGTTGTTGGTTTACATCCCATTTAAAGTTCCTAAAGTCTGTAACTATTTCTGTTCGTGTTCTGTGAACTAACAGGCAGTGATTATGTTAAAGCTGCAGGATGAAACTGACCTTGGCCTTTACCCCCCTCTGCTGGTCGACAGTGGAGCTGCTCACTTTGTGTCCACATCAGGGACTCCCCCGAACAGATCAACATTAGACCACAGACCCTCAGTCAAATAAGATTTTGTACCCAAACTGTCTAAAAAAATTTATGCATTACGGAACAATAGTGGTTACAGTGAAATCCACTATTGGAATAGGTTTTTATTCTAATTTTTATATTATTTCTGTTTGACAATTCTGCTGTGGACTCCCTGATACCAACTCAAGGGCCTCTAAAAAGGTCCCTAGACCTCACTTTGAGAACCATTGCTCTACTTTTCTTGTGATTCCAAGACATGGACTCTGAACAGACAGATGTTAGGATTATAGATTTTCAAAGTTGATGGACAGAAAATTAACCAGCAACGTGTTTGATAATCGACATATTTATTAAAGTAATTTAAAGCGGAAATGCCAAAAATGTGCAGTGTCAGCTTCTCCAATCCCTCGGTTTCATAAACACCGTTAACTGACGTTTGTACAGTTGGTTGGAAAAAACTAGCAACAAGCCCCCTTGGTGACAGGCATTTCCACAATCAAGACAAAAATTAACAGATTAGTTGAAAATGAAAAAACTCACAGCCCACTTATTTTTTTTTAACCATTATGTTGCTTTTTTTGGGACAATTTCCACTTAAATGTAGTGACTTCAAACCAAATCATTCCGTTATTAATCAGAAATAGTGCTGAAATATTTAGTCTAGTAATTCATTAAAAATATGAATCCCTAATCATTTTAAATTCACAGAAGACAAAACAAGACATTATTTGCTATACCCTCTAAAATATGAGGATTTACTGCTTTTTGATGATCTTTAAAAACTAATTTAAATTCAATATTTTAGGTGTTTGGGACCATTGCATAGACAAAAGGACTTTTAAATGTCCACTTTGTTTGTTATTATATTTGAAAATTTATAGCATAAACAAGCGCTTTTGGACAATGCTGCTTTTCATCACAATTGACTGTATTCACACCGCCTGCTGCTGACTATTATGGAGATCTGTACCGAGTTGTATGAAACAACATTCTAGAGCAGAAAGTCTTAGCAGGGGTCTGTGATTTAATGTCGATGATCCGTTTTAGGAGCCTTGACAACATAAACTGAAGGAACCTCCCATCTCCTTTCAGAGGTCACATCGGAAGACACAAAGTGAACTAAATGACTGAGAAATTGAAAAAAAAAGAACCACATTTGTTTTCTGCTGTGATGGTCTGTGATATTTTCTTTCAATGCTGTTGGCCAATCGTGTTGTTTAGACTACTGTGTGTCCACATGCTAGACGATATCTCTAATTTATTAGCCTGATTTGTGCGAGTGAATGTGATTGTGTGAGCAATGATGATGGATGCCAGTTAGTGTTGGTAAACTGCTTTGTTATTGATAGAGTTCCTCAAAGATTATTAAAAAATAAATATTGTAGATTTTGATTCATATTGTGGAATTAAAACTGAGTTGATCTCGAGTTAAGTGCATGTCTCATGTACGTCTGAGTGTTTCTGGATATCTGGTGTAACGTATGTTTGATTCAAGGTTTCTGGACTTGAGAGCAGAATAGTTTTATTCTAGTGGCAGAGGTTCAAGCACGTATGGACCTGTCTGACAAGGTATATTTGAGCTACGTTTATGCACATATTTCAACTAGAAGAAAATCACGTGCTAAACATCTTGATTTAAAAGTTGAATAAATGGGGGAGCTTAAATTCCAGTATAATCTCCACATAATGAAAGTTTAACTGTTTAGTGGCAATAAACATGAAAACAGTTTTAAAGTTTGAAAATTAAATAGAATATCCATTAACGGGGCATTTAGAGGAACTGAAAAAAGGTTCTTAAAATCAACAAAGTCTTACTCACTTGGAGGCTCCTATTTTCTTCAATTTCTTCTTCCATTTTTAAAACACAACTTGATAGAACTTCTCTCTTCCGACAGTCTCCTCATTCACTAACATCTATCTGTACTCTATAATGAGCAGTACATTTAGATTAGGACACTCATGAATCACTGACAATAGGTAGTTAAGGACACTTCATTTGTCACATTCAGAATACAGATACTAAAATGAAAAAGCGAAAAGCAATTAATATACTCCACTAGGTCGCAAATAGGGACTGAGCAATTCACACATCACATATAGAGTGATTCTGTTTTTTGATTTGTTTTCCTGAGCTAAGAGTGGGTGATATACACTACTGGTCAAAAGTTTTAGAACACCCCAATTTTTCCAGGTTTTTATTGAAATTCATGCAGTTCAATGTTTTATTGTACTCTGAAATGAAAGAATAGAACAAATGAACAATTGAAGTTAAAAAAGAAATCAATTTATAAACCAAAATGTATTCTAAATTTTTGACTCATCAAAGTAGCCCCCTTTGGCAGATATAACAGCTGAACACACTCGCGGCATTCTTTCTACAATGGAAATCATGTTTTTTTGCTAAGGTAGTTCTGGCGTAGCCTGGACTTATGTTTTGGGTCATTATCTTGCTGTAGGATGAACCCCTGACCAACTAGGTGCATACCACAGGGTACTGCATGGCGCAGCAAAATGCTGTGGTAGCCGTTTTGGTTCAGGGTGCTTTTCACTCTGTACAAATCACCGACCCTGGATCCAGCAAAACAGCCCCAGACCATCATGCTTCCTCCTCCATGTTTGACAGTTGATGTCACACAGTGAGGAACCATCCTTTCGCCTACTCGACGGCGTACAAAAATCCTGCGTGATGAACCGAAGATTTGAAATTTTGATTCATCAGTCCATAACACCTTCTTCCAGTCTTCAGTAGTCCATTGACGATGTTTCTTGGCCCAGGCAAGCCTCTTTTTCTTATTTTGACGTCTTAGCAATGGCTTTCTTGCTGCAACTCGACCTATCACACCTGCAGCTCTAAGTCTTCTCTTTACAGTTGAAACTGAGACTTGCTTATTACGACCACTATTAAGCCGTGCTTGAAGCTGTTGTCCTGTGAGTCGCCTATCACGCAAGCTGTTGACTCTCAGAAACTTGTCTTCTGATTCTGTTGTGGCTTTGGGTCTGCCAGACCTCTTCCTGTCAGAGTTTCCCCCAGTTCCCCCAAGTGCTTTTTGATGGTGAAGAATACTGTACTCACTGACACCTTGACTTTCTTTGCAATTTCTCTGTAGGAAAGACCAACATTCTTAAGTGTTATGATGGTCTGTCTCTCTTCCATTGTTAATTCCTTTTTCCCGCCATTTGTATGGCAACACACTACTTTCTGCAGTACAATACTGTTCAAATAATGCTCATGAGGGTACGGTACCACAGTGTGTTCCAACAATACTTTTATCCAAACAGAGGGGGTTGTAAGTAATCCAGAAAAGTTGGAACACCTGTGGGAATTGGTAGCACCAACTTTCAAAGCTTGATCCACCTCCATTGCTGCAGAACAGCTTTACGTTGTTTACCCATTTCTTGTTCCCTGAAAAAGGCCTTTTTGTAAAATACTGAAATGTACATTATTTTTCAGTTTTGGGTAACCTTACTTTTTTTTTTTTTTTTTTTTTAACCTCAGGCAGTTCACCACGTCAAGGTATTCATGGATTGAACTGCTAAAATTTAAATAAAAAACAAAAAAATTGGGGTGTTCTAAAACCTTTGACCGGTAGTGTAGATAGATCCTCTAACTTTATCACTATGTCGATACATAGCATGATTTGGTAAATCTTCTTGATAAAATCTATTAATAACGTTTTAGTAAAATAGATGTCTGTTTTTCTCTAAACCAGCTTATTAAATACTAATCCAAATCATGATCCATCATTGCATTGCACACAGTGACATAATGCATGGGTTAAAGCAAGAAACCATTTGTGAGCCTGAAATGCTGCCCTGGAGGAAATGCGTACAATGTATATTATATACAATAAGCATTATATAAATGTAAAACTTGGCATGGTGTCTGAGAACTTTAAGCCCTGCATAATGCAAAAAGATATAGTAAAAGTAAAAAAACAGTATCTCACAATGCACAATCTCTGACAGTTGACAAAAGGCGGTATCCACCAGTTTGTTCACTGCAGAAGCACTAGAACTTCAATATTTCTGAATGAACGTGTCATAAACATAAACAAGCTATACTATAACGTTTATGACATAATGCTTCTTTTAGTAAGTAAGTGTGGGTTTTAAACACTGTTCAAAACAACTTATTTACCATGGCAGAAATCTTTACTGGGTCCTACTGTAATGTGATTGAATTAATAACTTAGTGCGTACTAAACCATTAACCCAGGATGCAAACATGTAGCTACACATGAAAATGACATATGACAAAGTTCTTGTACATCATAGTCCTAATTGTCAAGGAAAAAATGTACTGCAAAGAAACTTGAACAGTTGTACACTTGTCAGTTGCTATTACTTACTTTAATTGGCACCATACTGTTTTATTTACCGTTTATATGGTAGTCATAAGATGTCTGACTAAGACACCGGGTCCTAAGATCAAAACATGGTTAACAAGTGACCAACACTGTGTGAGACTCTAGTTCCCTCACATTCTAATTGGTGACACATTAGTATTATAAAAGTGCCATTTAGAAATGATAAATAGAAGATGGCATAATGACAGCAAAAAAGGCTAATACTTACTCATCCATACAAGCTCATCCAGGAAATAGTTTAGTTGAGGTGTTGAGTCATGCAGATCGTGACACATCGTGTCTTATGATCAGTTTAGTTAGAAGATGATGGCCTATACAATATTACATCATATAATGGCATTACCTGTTTGAAAAAGCAGATAAGGCCATAAACATTTTCCCCGAAAGGTTAATGTATTTTATGAAAGCACAATCATTTTTTTTTATAATGTCAGTGGAGGTGGTTTTTGCACTGCAACTGGATGGTGGGTGGACTGGTTGTACTGGCTAAATCAGCTTAGTGCTACGACAGCACAGGTAGCCGAACATTGACAAAAACATATATAGATCACATTAAAATGATCGCAGATCAGACACAATTACCACAACATACATTTGTAACATGATTAGTGTTTATTTAAAATACTCCATCTGCAAATTTTTTTTTTTTCAATTTAAAAACAAGACAAATTTCACAGCTAGGTAGCCTACATAGTAAGCAAAAAGAAGGGGAGTATCCATCAGTCTCCCCCCACACCCCCCCTCAATATCTATGTAGTTTGTTTGAAAGCTCTGGTCGGGGGCCTGGGATAAGTACAGGATTGGAAATCTGTTGACGGGCTCTTTGAGGCGGGGTCAGGAAGGATTTAAGGGGCACAATACTGAGGGTGGACCCAACCTATATGTTGTCATTATGTCAACCTAACTGCTGTATCGAGCCACTCAATTAAATACTGATTCAGAATCTGTATAAAAAAACAAAACAAAAAAAAACACTCTTTTTAGACCACCTCAAGTGTCTGGAAAGTAAAACTGACCCCAGATTGGCACTCCTGATTCTCAACACACTACAAACAGCTGACTGAAGGTTTGTTTACTTCAGCCAACTCCTGTGGAATATTTATAGTTTAATACTTTGACATGCTGTGTGCTCAATCCAAATTCAAAATGTGTAGATAATTACTGAAATAGAATCCAACACCACTGGAATTAACAGTAAACACGTTGTTTTTACACTCTCAAAACTTTTGGTATAAACTATGGTTTACAAGGAACAGCTTTTGCATTCGATCGGATGTGCCTATTAAAAGATAAGTCTGGTGGTGATATACATTTTCTTATTGTAAACAAATCCCATGAAAAAACCAAAACCACCAATGAACTGATCCTATTAACAAGTATTGTCGATGTGTTCAAAGCCCGATATATCTCATTCCTCTGCGACAGAAACAATTCAATTTAGTGTCAAATCATAAGAGAAGTTTTCTCAGGACACTTTACAGAGTAGGTCTAGACCACACTCTAATTTACACATACCCAACAATTCTCCCCAAGAGCAATTGCACTTAGTGCGGCAGTGGCGAGGAAAAACTACCTTTTAACAGGCCGGAACCTCGAACAGAACCTGGCTTCACCTGGGCGGCCATCTGCCTCGACCGGACCGACACAGAGCTCCATTGTTGTCCAAAAACTATTAAAAGACATCAATGGGCCACAATGTTGCACTGGCTGGCACGTTCCTTCATTACTATGAACACACACGACCAGTAGTAATGTAATGTACACTGTTTATTTTAAGTTAATCCCACATACACCGGCCTGCTGCTGTAAATACTCACCAAGAGCACCAAACGTGCATTAATCCACAGCTAAAAATCCAACAAATGCACCCTTTCCTCCCCTTTGAGGTAACGTTAGATTAAAAACTATAGAGCATCCAAAGTTTGCAACTAGCCAGCAGGAATCACCTGTGGAGTCATTTCAGCAGACAACGTTAAAGCGCAGACATGGCTCATGGATATCGGAAATCTCCGCAGGTTGGATCGGGGAAATACGGTATGTGAATAACGCTGGTATCGGTCCCGATACCGATACTGGATCGGATCGGCCCCATCCCTAGTACAAACCAATGGCCTTGGGACTGAATACCACTGACGGGTTAGGGAACTCAGAAAGTACACAGAGACCAACACATTGTTAGTTTTGGTCTTCTCGTGGAATTTGGTGACAACTTACATATAGAATAACCCCCGGCTGCATGGAATAATTCAAATACATTTTGGAAAAATGACATGTTTATTACAATACAAAGACTACCCCTCTGAGATAACTGCAGTTGAGCAATTCCTACTTAACACTTTCTCTGGGACATAAGGGACAAGTAAGAAATAAATAAGGGATTTGTAAAAACAATAGTTGTGTGGTGAACTTTTTAGGTTAACACCTTATTTTCAAGTGTAATTTCTCAGTCAGCTCTACAGCTGTGATTGCAAATTGCCATCATACAGTAACATTTCAAGCCTGAATCCTGCCTGATGTGGATGTGTTGAACCTGTGAGGTTGACGTTTGTCCGGGGGTTGGCTGTGGGTTAGCTGGGCTTTTAGAAAACAGAGGGCAGCAGTCTGGCCTATGACAGCACAGCGTTGGAGCGTCGTATACCTATCAGGTTGTCTGCGCTGCAGGATCGTCTCATCGCTGCTTGACTCAGGTCCTTATACTTGTCTTCACATAGTCTTGAAATGGCCTGGACAGACAAACACAAACTCTGTTACTGATAAGTTATCATAGAATAAGGTAAATAGATTGTTGCGTTTTAACCAGAGGCATTTGAATTCAAGAACTCTGCAAGATCAGAAAATGATAAATCGGCTCCAGAGCAGAGGGGTAAATATTCCAGTTGCATCGCACTGACACAAACCGGAAGACCAGAAATTGCTGGTCGACGGCTGAGGAGGGCAGCTCACCTCTAGTTTCTGGGCGCGTTGGTTGTTGAGAGGCTCCAGAGGGAAGCTGAGGTTGTTGTCATCAGCCAGCTGCCGCAGATCAAAGTAGTACTTGGCATAGACACTGGCTGGCACGTTGATATTAAACTGGAGAAGTTCCAGGAAGTGGCGCTCCATCTCATTCCTGAAGGGTGGAAAGAGACCTGAGGGTTATTCCAGACAGCCAAAAACCCCTAACTCAAACTCTAGAACTTTAGGACAGTGTGATAGAGGAACAGAGGATAAAAGTCCTAGACGCCCAGTAAAGAAATATAAGGGACGCAAGGTCATCTTCTCAAGCAATGTATTGCCAAAGCAAGCTCCAAAATTCATATCTCAGCAAATCAGTTCTAACCTCCTAGCTAATTGAGCCATCTAGCCTGCATTTGAGCTTTTGCCAGTTACGGTTATTTAAAAAAAAAAAAAATCTTGTTTTTTCAAAGCCACTGTAAATATGGTCAGTACTCAATACAACAGTCACAAATGATAATCACCAAAGTAATAACAATTACAATCCAACGAGATCCCGAATGGACTGAAAGTGTATCATGTCAGAGAAGGACAACGCTGACCGTGATCACAACTCTGATAAAATGGACATGAAGACCCTGTGTATGCATTTTGATCAGCAACTTGGGATACTGAGGGGGAAAACGGTTGACAGCTATTCAATAGAATAAAATATATTTATATTCTTCAAAGAAGAAAACCTTTTATCCGTGTTTACAGGTGATATGATTTTACTGAAGAAACGGTCACACTGTAAAAGTCAGCGGAAGGACCTTATAGTAGGGCTGGGCGATATGGCAAAAAAAATTATCACGATAATTTTTTCCATATCTATCAATATCGGTATTTATCACGATATACAATATACAGTATCCTGATAATGACTGAAGCCTGAAGAAACCAGAGGGTTCATTAGTTAAACTTTAGAATGTAGTTTATTAACATAAAAAAAATAGAACATAATGTAACATTTAACTGTGCAAACATGGCTTGGTTTAGAATATATTGTGTGATAAAAGAATATATTGAATAACAACTTCGCAAACATGCTTTATCTGCATTAACAAAACAGTACAAGTTAGTAATGCAAATAATGTAAATATTTCCCGTCTTGGTCGCTTTTGACATATCCAAACCGCTTCCATATAATGGACGTCTGGTTACCTTTCTGTCAACAACTTCCTCAGCTTTGGATGATGACGCAAGTTCACTTTCACCGTTGCTTTCGTGCCCATGCCCCTAGATTCCACTCATTTATTCCATTTTCTTCACCGCCAGTAGCTCAAACAATGCTCTGCGTAGGAAATGGGCGTGTACTTTGACGGGGCAAGCCAAAAACGTCTTCTTCTATTGATGTTTTGTGGCGGTTGGCCAACAACTTTTGGTGTGCATTATTGCCACCTTCTGAAATGGAATGGCGTTTATTTCTGCTGTGCGATAGGCTGTTAGATCAATCCAAATCAAGTAAAATATGTCCAAAGTTAATTGTTATCGACTTAAATTTTATCGCGACCCCATATCGAGATAGTTTTATCGCCCAGCCCTACCTTATAGTCAGTTATTTGTGCATTGACTTTATACATTCAACATGGGAAGTGCTCATGGAGCAATAAGGAATCAAAAATCTCTTCCACAGAGATCACACACAAACACTTGCAGGCAATCAGACATGTATCTCCGAGCACCCACTTGGAGTATCACAGCTCATCTTTTTCCAGACTATAACCTCCATCATCCTTCCTCATCATCATGATCATCATCATCACAGCCATGAGAAAAGCTAAGGGAAGTGGTCACCAAGGAGACAGCATCTAGGATGCTTTGTTGGTCAGCAAAGGTGGTGAGAGTGAGCACGAGTGTGTGTGATGTCTGGTCTCCCAGGGCAACTAATGGAGTGGATGAGAGCCAGGGCCATTATCTAGAAGCAGTGAGAGCACTTGAGACCCTCCCCTGCATTTCTCTCCGTCTGGCTCTCTGTTTCTCTCTCTACCCTTCTTCCCATCCCTCCATCCAGACCCAACCAGGCTCACAAAGACACTTGAATGGCAGCAATGAAAACAGAGCAGAGAGAGTGTGGGTCATACATATATGAGAGGAAAGAGAGAAAGAGTCAGAGAGGGATGGGGACTCACGGACATACAGGCAGTGCACGCACCTTTCCAAATCACGAAAAAACAAGCAGGCACTTTCAACCTCTTTTATACACATACACACACAAACACACAGGAAAAGCAATTGTAGGAAATAAAGTCAGAGTGCAACCCCTGGCCTCTTCACTGGCTTATAGCCTGAGGGACAGCAGAGATATTACACCTGCCATCCATCCCAGCACTCTTATGTCTGCTTTAAGTGCATCTTTGTTGTTTATTTTTTTTTTTTGGGAGCTGGTGGTGGGGGGGAGGGGGCAAGCATGTTGAGCCAGAACCATGTTGTATTTGTTAGGAATCTCTTTTTTCCTCAAAAATCTGGAGCTCAGAAACACCCAAAGCAACCAAATTTAGAGATGAATTTGAAATGTTACCACAACTCAGGAAACAACAATTTAGAAGGGTAACTACTGTTTTTTTTTTCAACCTATTTTCCTATGTTTTAGTGTCTAAGTGAATAAACATTGCAGCATCGTAAAATACACTTCATTCTAAGTCGACAGAAACAAAATAAAACTGTTTTAAGTCGTCTTTCCACTTTCCAACAATCACAACTTTTGGTTGAAATAAACACAGTTTACCGATTTACATGTGAAAATATGTTGGCTCTATACACGCTAAAAGTATTGCTTTTTTTAAATGCAGTCTGGCGGGTTTAGCGCCAGCGACTTCAGAGCCGTTTGTGCTTAAACAGAAAGGTCTGAAAGAGGTTAAAAAAAAAGAAGTTTAAAAGGTCTATCTCTGAAGGGATACTTTCCATAATGTTGTCAGACACTTAGAATATTAATCTGAGCCTGTCAGTGGCAAAACAAGCACTTTTGTGAAGGTGGACCAATGGCAAAGACCCACCAGACACAATTTTCACACCTGTAGTTTGTTTGCTTGGGCGGGAGCAAGAAAGTAAATACAGGAAGAAGGTCCTGTGTTCTGGACTAGTGCATATTTCCTGCATCTCCATGGTCAAACCAGCTCATTTCATTAAAGAGATCTGACATTGTTTCGTGAGAGACGTTACTACGTCTGCTCTGGTTACCGAGACATTGCTCTGCTGTGCGGTGTCTCCAATTTTTTAGACGGCAAGCTTGACCACAGTCTATTTCTGTGATAGAAACACTGCAAGCTGCTAGTTTGCTGCTCTGCTGCATCGCAGATTGCTAAACACACCCGACTACAGGAGACATTAGCTCAGACTTGCGGAGTATGTATAGTTGGTGGGGTTTGAGTACAGATCACGTTCTCACCACAAAGGAACCGCTCCAGAGTTCGATTGTAAGCGTACCGAGACCACCTCTTCAAGCAGGTCTTGGTACGCTAGTTTGGTCCGCTGTTGGTGCGCACCAGAGTGCGAATGCTGCGTTCTCACCTGCCCTGACAAACCGCACCAGCGGGGCAAACAAACTAGCATAATTCAACCGTACTAAACGAGGCCGATGTGAAAGAGCCCTTGGACACAAAAACATAGGAAAATAAGATCCAGGTTGAAAAAAGAAAAAAAAAAAAAAAAAAAAAAAACGGTAGGTACCCTTTAAGATTTTTTTTTTTATTAGTTATTTTCAGATTTCATTTCACTAAAAGTGAATGATACGGAGCCCCGGAAGGGTCACGGTGAGATTTTTTCGGGGGACTACTTTTGCATTCCCACGCAATAACTTTTGTGTTCCCTCGCAATATGCTTTGCGTTACCTCGCAAAACTTTTCTTCTTCCATTCCTCCTGAGCCATGTGTTTATTTCCACTCAGCTGCCCAGCACAATGAATCAGCTCGTTGCATTTTACTTTGAGCTGGGAATTATACCGATATACTGCTCAATGGGCACATTCATATATCTCATTTAGGGTATAATCCATAGCCTATTTCTTCAATGTATAAAAAAAAAATAAAAAAAGAGAATGTGCGATGTCAGAGGTTCACATGATGTGGCGATGAACAAGCACTCAATTAGCAGAGAATCTGCTGCTCCCTAGTAGCGTTACAAAGAGAGAACGCTAGTTCAGGGACAAAAACGTGAAAATACAGCCTTCACTGTGGTTACAATCAACTATGGCTACAACCATTCCAGTCGCCTATATGTTCATTTTCTACCCGTAATAGTCTACTATATTCCTGTACTGTGTGGGACAAATCTGTTTAATAACATCAGATTTACATCAACAATTACATCATGTCTGGTGTCTGCATGGGCTGTGAGGGACGTGTGTAGCGACCAGATGTGATTTGACTTAGTTTACGGCAGTTCTTTTTTGTCTGCGTGGGAATGCAAAACGTATTGCTAGGGAACGCAAAATATTTCAGGAGAACGAAAAACATATTGCGAGGGAACGCACATCGCCACATCGTGCACCCTAAATGAGATATGAATGTGCCCATTGAACAGTATATATCAGCATAATTCCCAGCTCAAAGTAAAATGCAACGAGCTGATTCATTGCGCTGGGCAGCCGAGTGGAAATAAGACCTATGGCTCAGGAGGAATGGAAGAAGAAAAGTTTTGCCAGGTAACGCAAAGCATATTGCAAGAGAACGCAAAACATATTGCGAGGTAACGCAAAAGTAGTCCCCTACTCCCCCTAGTCCCCTGTGACCCTTCTGGGACTGACTAGAAAGAAGAAAACTCTTTTAGGCTTATTGTATATGTGATTTCTTGCTCTTATCATGCCCCAAGATACTTGAACTGCTTCAGTCGGAGCACAAACTCACTCCTAAACCCTAAGAGGAAAATCCAGCTCCAACGTGGGATTGGGGGGGCTCAATCCGACCATTTCTGGAACTTTCTGAAACCAATGATTTGTGATTCACACCAACTTCACCCTGTGATTGGCCAGCTATGCGGAGGAGAGGAGCCAGGGTTTGAACTTATCTATCCAACTCTTTTTTTCCCCCCCCATTCTTGACACAACTATTTTTGTCGCTTTTCATGTACTCTTGAGAGCAACACTATGAATGTCTTCCAGGAGAGAAAATGTGCCCCATTATCCCCATATTTATACAACACTGTGTCTCCCCCCTCTCTATTACAGCAGACGTGTAAAAAACAACAATAACTCACATATCCTCCACAGTGATGTCTTTAAGGATCTGGCAGTAGTCGACGTTCCACACAGCCTGGTCGTCCCAGACTTTGGAAGCCAACAAGATGGCTCCCAGGACAATGCGCTTCCAGTTGGCGGGGCAGATATCCAGCTCGGCGTAGGTCAGCAGGCGCTCTAAGTACACCTTGAGGTAGAAAAATGTTCAATGGTCAAAATTTTAATTGGGAACGGACAGGGTTTTTCTCAGTTGAATCCTTATATTAGTTTATTATATGCTACCAGGGACAACAGCCAGGTTAACGTTGGGTTATGGCAAAAATCCACATATTATGTACCAAGAAATTCTCCTATACGTGCGTTTAGTGGTATTGTAACTGTATTAGTAACTGTATTAGATCTACTACTTAACTAATGTTGTACCTATACATTACTCACTGGAAACAGAACACGCCAAGGCAAATCAAACATGCCGCTAGCTGCAAAAACTAAAACATGTTGGTGATATTACTTGGGACCGGCTGCCATTTTGAAAACAAATATTCGTGCACCTCAGTTTGAAAAACTGCCAGTCATGTTAAATTCAAAACGGCAAAGAAAGAAACTGTGACAGAAATGCTGAATGCAGAAATTGGTTTTACATCGCCACATTCTAAAACAAATCTGCTCAGTCTTTAACATCATATAATATGATTCTTTTAATCTTCTCTAATGTAAAGACTGTGTTGTGTGATCATAACACATACACCTGTCAAGTTCCATTTGGGACAAATCAGTTTGTAAGCATTTACTGCCCTCTGGTGATCAGTTTATAGTAATACCACAGTATTTACCTACATGCACAAAAAAAATTTGCTTCTGTGTTCTACAACTTTACACTTTACCAAATGTAGTTTCAATAATGTCTTGTTGGATTTCAGAAAAACTATAAAAAAAAAAAGATTTAACAGATTACAATAAAAGCATCTTAACGAATGGCCTTGGACTGATATATGATTCTAAAAGTACCTAATAAAAATATGTTTGTGTGTTTTTTAGTGTCCGATTTGATAAAGACTGTACGACAAACATATAGACGTATTCAGTCTTCCGAGAATTTTGCACTAAACTAAAGTCTTCACTGAGTGCCAGGATTTCAACAATATTATCATTATTCTAACAATATATTGGCGTAAGTAAAATCAAAAGCATCACAGAGAGACCGACTTACTAGAGTAACAATGGCACATTCTGCAGTGAGCTGTGCGGCGCTGAAGAGCGTTCTGACGAAGCGGTAGATCAGTTTGTGTTCTGGGCCTACACGGGAGTAGTCATCTGGTACTGGGTCTCTCTGTATGGGACAAACCACACATACACACAGAGTCACATGGCCGCATTTATGGCAAATACACCAGGTTGATACATAGCTGAATTTTCCTTTAATATACAAGACTACAAGCAGACATTTAGTAACAATGTTTGCTCCATCAGAGTGTTACTTTTAAAAAAGGTAGTTGTAATATCGTCAACATTGATATTAGTTTTGTCCTAAAATTTCCTCTTTGATTTGATTAATTAGACAGTAACAGAAATAAATGCATAACAAGATGCCATCACAGTGACATTGCACATTTAACAGAACCGTCGAGGATAACACAAGAAAGTTACAAACTTATTTCCATTGTGGTCCTCGACCTCCCCTCTCTTGGAGGTCATCTTCAGCTTGGAGTGGTCCCCAAAAAACTGAGCCGTGAGAGTCAGTGGAAAAACCACCACATTGTGGAGTGAGACACCACTCACGGCTCATTATCACAAGTCGACAACTGAATGGAAACCGTTTATAAAAAGCACGAGAGAGGAGGAGAAAGGACAATTGTTTCCTTCTTGTGTTTTTTTAACCAGTGAATCACATCCATTTTAATGATTCATAACTGACCCCTACTGTTTATGTTTTTCCTTGAACTGTTCGCATTGTGTTATGGATAGCCCTCAATGCCAGGTTAGTACTGAAAAATCTCAATTTGAAGGAAGAAAATGGAGTACAGCTGTCACTACACAAAAAACAGGCTTTGTATTGGGACACCACCTACGTTTCAGATGGAAAGGAATTGAAGGCAAGGACAAAAAGAAAAAAAAGAAATAATGTCTCAAATAATTGAACATATACATTTTCCACATTTATTCAGATTGTATGTACACAAGGGATAAGCTATTATACCAGATCTCATCTCTCATCTTGGTGTATGGTAAATGGTTATGGTTTTCCAGTTGTTAGGTTCAGATTCAACATGCAAGTAATTGCAAATAAATTGCAGCAAAATCTTAAAGTTGCTCAGGCCGACTGACTGGTTGGATAGATGGAATAAATAATAGATAAATGACTGGATGAATCAAAACCACTGGCTTGAAGGAATTGCATTTTGTTCATCTGTCTTGCTGACGGGAGCCAGGTGCTGAGACACTGACTAGCAAGTCACAGTTTCAGAGTTTGAGGAAATCCCATCGACATACTCACTGATAAGGGGTGCAACTTCTCATCAAAGATGTCCAGTGACCTGCCCGAGTCCCTAAGGAACACATAATACACCTGTCAACACACATGCCAGTTTTAACAATATAATGTGCCACATATTAAAAATGTGCACTTACCTGTTTTTGATGTGGTAGTATATTGCTAACGTGACACTAGAAAAAGACAAAATGGCAAAATGAGTGAGAACATAAATAGTGTTGATAAAAACAATCTACATGGGAGAATATGCAGTGTGTGTTTCTGTGTGTGTCAGACCTCTGTGTGACAAAACAGCTGCGCACACTCAGCAAGGAGGCTTTATTTTAACACAGAGATAATCCTGATGAAATGCGTTTTTCCAAATTGACTGAAATAATGTCATTACAGAGGACTGTCCTAAATTAGGCGTTAGAGCATCCGTTTTAGTCACGCATACATTCAGTATTACTTAGGATTACCACGCTGTGATGCAACAGGATTTTCTCATGTGAAATGAGCGACTTTTGGACATCACAGCCTTGTGTGTTTGCGTTTCTCTGTGTGTGAAATTCTCTCACCATTTGATTGTGCTTTTGAGGTTTGGCTGGCTGACGGTGTTGTCGTCTATGAAGATTGTGGAACAGGAGCTGTATTTCTTGGACATTGGACCAGGAGATACCTTGAGACATTGAAATCACACAATCAATAACTTGAACTGATCACAGGACAGGAAGAGTCTTGGTGGCTGCATTTCTTTAGACTGGTTCCACACTTCTGAACAGTTTCCTAAGTCTCTAATAAGTCTGGTGTTAAGGTTTTCTGGTTTACCCTTTTTTTTTTACTTGAGCTAGATGTACTAGCCTTATCTGGTTAATGGACATTATGAACAACTACTATTGTTGGCAAAATTTCCACCGTTCTGTTTCAAGTCCAACTCCGTGTGCTATGATCCAATGTTGTTTCACAGGCTTTTTTTCTACACTGACATTCTGGATTTGGAACAACAATTGGTTAACATAAAGATATTGAATACAAAAGATCTACTATCAGAAGCATAAACCAATTCATTAAACTAACTACCTTTAAAAACTTTAACTGGCCAATCTACAGTGTGAAATTACCTCCAGGTCAGTAAAGAAAATATAGCTTTGCACATATAATCAATTCAGCAATCAGATTTATGAATTTATTAGATTTTGACTTACATGACTGATATGATTTATGTGGTTGCTTTTCCTCTTGTCTCGTACTGTAAAGAAGAAGAAATGTTCAACAAAGCCAAGCTAGAAGCAGGAATCAGCGTTCCGACTCTGCACTGCATCTAGTAAATAATCAAATGTAGGATTACACCTGGAATGTTTTGATAATTGTTTACTTGCAGCTCTAATTGACTTAATTGTTAGAGATGCTTGTGGCTCCAGTTTATTAATACCTCAACCCCTGAAAACACATTTGACTTAACATTCAACACTTAATTGTGTTTCAAATTAGTGTGTTTGCTCTTCAAAGTATCTTACAGAAGATGGCCAATGTGAATCATCGCTGTGTGTGTATGTTTGTGTATGTATGTGTGTTTGTGTGTGTGCCATGTTAGGATTGCTCACCGTCTGTCTGGGACTTGCTAAGGAAGATGGTGCTTGCTCGGGCGTGGTCAGACGGGTTAGACTCTAATGCCAGCTCTGAGAAAACAAGAAATGTACATTAGCGCTTGCTTTGTAATGACAATCTGTCAATAAAAAGGCACAGCATGTGCTACTTAGCTCTCACTTGTAGGTAGTGATAAAGCCAAAGGAGAGAACAGGAAGCCATTAGCTAAGACATCGATCAAATACACTGATAATAGCACTTAGTGTAATTCTGTGAACTCACATTATCCACTATACAGTAACAATGCTTTGGATATATGTCACACCCAAAAGCCAGAGACAAGCAGGAAGTGAAAATGCCTGCTAGACAGATTTGGCAGAGCTTCATCTTAATTGCCAGATTATGTCTGTAGGTTGGAGACAGCAAAAGACTTTACACCAAACAAGACTTAAAGCAACACCAAAACACTTTTCCTCTTCGGTCCCCCTACAGGTTGTCCACTACCGCCGTCATTTGAACTACAGAGCCGCTACCCGATATGGAAAACTTGCATAGTGAGGTTATATCTGATAGAGGGCCGCAAACCAAATGCACAAGTGCTGTTCACCCTGTTACAAGTTGATAAACCACTGAAACGATTTCGGAAACATTATTTTAAGGTACAAAAGAATTTTTGGTGTTGCTTTAAGATAAATTAATTATAACTTGTGGACTTGGTATAAAAAGGCTACAATTCCTACACAGTTAGCTTTAATTATATATATATATATATATATATATATATATATATATATATATATATATATATATATATATATATATATATATATATATATATATAAAAACTACACTTAAAACTTTTTACTGTATGTATTAGTTTACGTAGACTTATTGGTAGATACTGTTGGATAAATATTTGTGGATATTAAAATACTTTAGACAGAACTGTAAATTCAAGCAATGCAAACACAAAGACAACACTGGTTTACACATAAGCATGACTTTGAAAATTGTGTTCTTTATCTAAATCGGTGCAGACAGCACATTACATAAAAGACTGGGGATTAGGGAATGGCCGTATTTGTGAAGTGAGGACAGCAAGAAGAGACATGAGGAATGCAAGAAGGACTGTTGGACAGATTCTGGCCCTCACCCTGCCAACAGCTGCTCTTGCCATACTGCACTCACACACTACTGTCCACAACAACATGAATGGGATGAACACTGTGCATGTCTGGGAGTGAATGAGAAGTGGCGACACTAGGTCTTATAGTACACAATTGAGTTTGGGTCTGCATCACAGCGAAATATCCGAGATGCTTTCCAAATCAGGGGGCTGCATCACAGCATGTTATCAAAGCTGAGCTAAAACATAAAAAAAATATGAGGGCGGGGATTGTCTAAAGACATGTCCCATTTGCTAACCTTAGTTTACACTTTATCGCTTTAACAATGGGCATGGTGATACCAAGTTAATGGCACATTACAAGATGCAGTTTGTGCCCAGTAAGCTTATTTAAAAAAAAAAAAAAACATGTTTGTTCTGGCTAAGGCGTGATCTCTCTCCATTTGTACTTTGTTTTTCCCCCACCACACTCAAAAATAGGCCATGGAAATAAAACTGAGGTTGGTTAAAGACAACAATGAATGGATGATAGGGGGCTTGTTTTCATTGCTAATTTCTGAATGGTTAATTTGATCAGTGCCCAACTAAAGAGCGCGAAGAATGTCACGATCATCATCAGTGCACTGCTAGCAGCTTGATGGCAACCAACACGTATGGCAACTTGGCAATAGCTGAAGAGGGTGTCTGTGTGTATATCACTGCAGTTATGAAAGAGAATACAGTGGGGGAAATAAGTATTTGACCCCTTGCTGATTTTGCAGGTTTGCCCACTTACA
This sequence comes from Perca flavescens, assembly GCF_004354835.1. Classification (NCBI taxonomy): domain Eukaryota; kingdom Metazoa; phylum Chordata; class Actinopteri; order Perciformes; family Percidae; genus Perca; species Perca flavescens. The sequence continues at coordinate 13,773,080 of NC_041341.1, read as the reverse complement.
AAGAATGCAAAAATCTACAATTGTAATCATATGTACATTCTAACAGTGAAAGACAGAATCCCAAAGAAAATTCCAGAAAATCACATCATATGAATTTATTAAAATTGATAACCATCTGATGAGGAAAAACAAGTATTTGACCCCCTGGACAAACAGCAAGTATTCTGGCTCCTACAAGCCAGTTAGTCTTTCTTTAAGACACAGACCCAATCCGAACCAATTGTCTACATGAAATACACCTGCCTCACCTTGTTACCTGTATAAAAGACACCTGTCAACACCCAAACAACCAGCATCCAACATCACCACCATGGGCAAGACCAAAGAGCTTTCTACGGACATCAGGGACAAGATTGTTGATCTGCACAAGGCTGGGATGGGCTACAAGAGAATCGGAAAGCAACTTGGAGAGAAAAGATCAACTGTCGGTGCAGTTATCAGGAAATGGAAGAAGCACCACACCACCGCCAACCTCCCTCGGTCTGGGCCTCCACACAAGATCTTGCCTCGTGGGTTGTCCCTGATCATGCGAACGGTGAGGAATCATCCCAAAACCACAAGGGGGAACTGATGAATCAACTGAAGGCAGCTGGGACCACAGTTACAAAAGAAACGGTTGGTAACACACTACGCCCGTCATGGATTGAAATCCTGCAGCGCACGCAAGGTCCCCCTGCTCAAGAAGAAACATGTACAGGCCCGCATGAAGTTCGCCATTCACCACCTGGACGACTCAGAAGAGGCCTGGAAGAAGGTGATGTGGTCAGATGAGACCAAAATAGAACTTTTTGGCCTCAACTCAACTCGTCGTGTTTGGAGGGCAAAGAACACCGAGTACAACCCAAAGAACACCATCCCCACCGTCAAGCATGGTGGTGGCAACATCATGCTTTGGGGGTGCTTTTCAGCCAAGGGGACGGGACAACTCCATCGTATTGAGGGGAGGATGGACGGGGCCATGTATCGTGGAATTCTGGACCGACATCTCCTTCCCTCAGTGAGAGAGCTGAAGATGGGTCGAGGATGGGTGTTTCAGCACGACAACGACCCTAAGCACACCGCCAAAGCAACAAAAGAGTGGCTGAAGAAGAAGCACATCAAGGTTCTGGAGTGGCCTAGCCAGTCTCCAGACCTGAATCCGATTGAAAATCTTTGGAGGGAGCTTAAAATTCGAGTTGCCAGGCGACAACCTCGGAACCTAAATGATTTGGAGGCTGTCTGCAGGGAGGAGTGGGCCAACATCCCTGCCGAAATGTGCACAAACCTTGTCACCAACTATAAAAACCGTTTGACATCTGTGCTGACCAATAATGGCTTTTCTACAAAATATTAACATGCTGTTTGTCCAGGGGGTCAAATACTTGTTTTTCCTCATCAGATGGTTATCAATTTTAATAAATTCATATGATGTGATTTTCTGGAATTTTCTTTGGGATTCTGTCTTTCACTGTTAGAATGTACATATGATTAAAATTGTAGATTTTTGCATTCTTTGTGAGTGGGCAAACCTGCAAAATCAGCAAGGGGTCAAATACTTATTTCCCCCACTGTATATCACAAAGTTGTTACACTAAGCTTAACCTCGTTTGTGTGTCAATATTAGTAGAGAGGCCCCTTATGCTGGCACAAATAACTGGGTGCCTGTGCACATATGGAGTGGTTATTTTCATGTCATGTGAAGGAGCTTCTTCACTATGGCGGTGACTAGATTACGATTAACCTCCCTATAAACAAACAAAATGGGTGTGACTTGCATGGGCTCAAACACAGGAAAGGTTAAGCTTGAAGCTATCCATTTATCACTGGTGTTCAGGTGGACACATACCATCAGGGACCTCTCTGTCGCTTATATGCTGCAGGTAGGGCACAGTGTTGTCATCGCTCACTTCGGTGCTGGTCTGGAACTCTTCCAGCCGCTCTGCCGGTTGTCTCGATGGTAGTTTAGGGCTCGACTCGGGAGAGACGCAGCATGACACCTTATTCCCCATCCCAAACCGGGCGTTAGCTTCACACTATTACAGCCAAGTCCAAGTAGTGCAAATATTTGTAGCTAGCTAAAACAAACTTCCCGCAGTTTCACAAACATTACCAGGCTTGTGTCAGTATTAGCACACTATCTTTGCGTGCTAAATCGCCGCTGTCCGCCAACTCCCTGGAACCGCATTCCTGTCCATTTGAGGGAAACGTATATAGTGTAACAGTCAAAGAGGAGTTAGCCACACATGCTCACCCTATGAAAAATATGTGTCGTCTCATGTAGCTAATATTCGACGTGTTCTTGTAATAACAACAAGCGGTTGTTAGTTAAATGCAAGGGCTCGCCAATTCATTCATTCAACCATCCATTCAACATGCTAGAGAGGCTCTGCTAGGTAGCTAGCTAACTAGCATTATAGTGTGCTAGCTAACTAGTTAGCTTATCAACTTTGTTTCTACTCAACATTAATTACAATTTTTGCTATCGTGTAAACACAATCGACTCTACAAAATAAACACGTTACGACGTTAAACTGCCGAATTCTGGCAAATACATTTCACGAGACTTTCCAAACAATCCCGCAGATATTTTTGTGCCCTCAGGTCGGCGTGTGGCCAAATCTAGCCCGAGGTTTCTGCGGCCTCCAGTGGAAAATAAAGGTAAAAAGAGGAAAATCCAAGAACGTAGGCAAGAAATTCTAAATGAGGTCAGACTGACCAAGCCATGTCCCAGTTCCTCATTAGACAACCAACTCTAGTAGCTGGAAAGAATTCCCCCATCAGTGCCTCCACCCTTTCAGATTCTTGTCGGGTGTAGATAGTCCCCGCCACCGCCGCCATCTGTTGCCGAAGCTCACATACGGCACTACTTGGCACAGGGATTTTGTAGAACCGCCCACTTAGACATTCCATTTACTCCCACTGGCTAATAAATCAAAACAAGGACCTTTTGAAGCCGCTTATTGGTTAAAGGAGCTGTCTGTTGGAGACGATTTAAACCGATGAACTGTATTTACAAGGCTACTATTTCTGTATCATCAACGACCCACACCCTTTTTTGACAGTGGAAACTGAGGCCCGTCCTCTATTGCGCTATCTACCTGTCAATCAGTACACCCTCCTCATTCAAGCAATATGACATGAGCTTTTCCATTTTCTGCTACTATATGGGAGTAATTCATATTTTGTGTTACTATATTCCTCTGACAGGTATAGTTACTAGTTACTTTGCAAGTACAGATTTGTATGCTGCATACACATAAATGCATATGTAATAGCCTACTGCAATATAATAAAAAATATCACATCTGCATAGTGACTATTTACCTTTTGATACTTCATTTTTTACTTGTAATACTTCTACTCTTTCACTTAAACAACATTTTGAATACAGAACTTTGACGTGTAATGGATTTTTTTTTTTTAAACTAAATTGCTAACAACAAATGCAAATGCTAACCCAGTTCTTCAAAATGGTACTTCAGATCAGACTAACTTGTACTTGGAAACTACCCGTCATACCTGTCTTTCAAATTCAAAAATTACCCCTTCATGGTTCCTCAGTGTCAGTCATGAATGGATTGTTCACATTGATTAATTACACAATAGAATACATAAGTAGTAGTTTATTGCAACATAGTGTGTGTTTACAAAAGAGTGATGTAATGTCAGAGTAACAGCACTTTCCAATAATGGGCTGGTATAGTTTTATAAGGTGACAATGTTGAAACAAAATGCATATAACTCATCATTGGGTGACGTTGTCTTTACAAGATACTATATAATACATGGCATTTTAAATGTATACCTTGTAAAAGTGGCAATATATAAACTGTTAACATTAAAAGTTAAAAAACATGTTATTATTACTGTTCTAGAAATTCTTTATATATACTTTTACACACATGGATATCAATCTGTTTCATGCACAAGTGAGGCCGGTGGGTATTTACCATTCTGGCACAGAAATAAAAACACTTCTGGTTGGAAAGGACACAACAACAAAATATTATTACTAGGTTCTTTTCAGCACCATCCCTGGATGAGAGGTGGATTTTTTCTTTTCTTCAGGATACACAACACAAAAGCTTTAATCTCAGTAACTCAGGTAACATAATGGCATCAGTTTTAAAAAGGTTTTGAGTGCTTCCCTGGTGCTATCCAGCCCCACATACATATCTAAACCCCTGGCCCTGATTACTCATCAGTCGTTTCTTAATAGCGATTCTATTAAATTTACTGTTTCCTCTCGTTTAAAATAAGCTTTACAATCAGTAAGGCCAAAAGTCTGGTTTGTCAGTGGGGGTTTGATTACATCAACATTTTCAGATTTCAGAAACCACACTGTGACAGGTAATAGGAAAGCAAACCAGGGACAACACATACAGCTACAGGACATGCTAATGTGTTGTGAGTCAATACGAGATGATTCATTCAAAGCCTTCTGAATGACTCCAAGTATGAGGTGCTGTGGGATTTCTTTAGCTGATTTAACCCTTTAATCATCTATAAATTACAAATACATACTGTACAATATCAACATGTTTTAAACTAGAAAAATAAAACTGGCAGAGCTACCATGAATTTTAGAAAGTAATATAAAAGAAACAAAACACATAAAAGGAACACACTCTACTTGTTAGAGCGAGCATTAGTGCCCCTAGAATTTCCTCTCAGCTTAAGATTGAGGTTTTGAAACTCAACTCAAGGTCCACTTACTTGCTTTAGGAGCTATCAACATAACAAACCAAAGACCATTTTGGAACAAAGACGGGTTATTATCGCACACTCAGATCCGTCCACATTTGATCGCATGCCTCAAGTTCACTTGGTCACGTAATGGCGTAACTGAGCAAACTGCTGATAACGGCTGAGAGATGCAATTGAATGCTTTGGAAAAAGCTACTAAGTTGACTTTGAGTTAAGGTGATTATGTCAAACTACCATGGTTAAGATTGAACGTTGATGCAGCTCAGAAATAGAAGCTACAAGGATATAACTAGAGCTCTATGAGTATGCCAAGTTTCAAATATCCACAGTGAGCTGAAGGAAACATAATGAATTTGGAGTTTCTATAACAAAATCACAAAATGTCAAGTATTTTTTGTTTAGTTGTTCAGGTTACTTTCCAAATTTAGCAAATACTTGCATCGGAAATTAAAATATAATTTAACTAGTCAAGTAAATGCAGTCAAAGTACAATAAAATAAAGATAAAAAGGGCTTCAGTGCTTTCATTTGATGAATAGGAAGATATAAAAACGGTTACTGATGGAGCCGTTTGTGCTGAGATAAAAAAAACATTTAAAGATAAGAACATGTGTGGAAGAAGCCAATGAAGGTTCTGCTGTGCAGTTTTCAAATTATCAAACAGTTAATTATGAAACTGATTTATGTTAATTATGAAACTGATATATGTTGTGGACCCAGACTGCTCTCAACAGACTTGCTCTTCTCTACAAACACTACCGATCCTAAACAGAATACAGCACTCCAAAATATAACATCTCCAACAAAGGCCTTTTCTTTTACACTTAGCTGCCATGACATTGGTAGGCCTGGTGGATTACATGAATACACACATACATTGTCTTCTATTGTACATTGATGCATGTTACAAATATGCAAAGTTGGTTTCACACAAGCATAAGAACATTTTCCAGAAATACATGAGGTCTACACATGCTGTAGAGTCTATGTACAGTAATTTAAAAAAATAAATGGACAAATACGTACATACATCTTCTCAAAAACCACATACGGCCCCACAAAAGGGAGCTCTTTTCACAGAATGATCATTTTTGTGGTTATTAGTGTTAACTCATGTAATTGTAGCCTATATCTTTTGTAGATTTCACAAAGAATCTGCTACACATTAAATCAAAAGGCTCTGAAATCTCACATTTGTCGCAATCCATATTTTACCACCATTTAACAGACGTCGGAAAACAGACACATTATTGTAAAACACTGAAAAATGTCACAGAAAAATGTTAACTTTGATCATGGTGGTCATTTTTTTGACGACAAACAAGTTTACAGTAGCACAATGAGATGATCGTTGGGAAACATTTAGGTCTCTGGCAGGGGCTTCAGACTGGGGGTAAAACCAATACTGATTACCAGGGCCCAAGGGGAGAGAGGGCCCTTGAAAAGTCTGGAATATATTTTATTTCACCTGGATATTTTCATTTCCTAATTAAATTTCATAATGCATGTCAGATGAAATGTAAAGTCAGTGTATTGGCTGAATTACTTGGTTGATTGACTGACTACATTTTGTATACAAAAAAGATCTCACCCACCCCTTGCTAATGGGCCAAATGGTTTAAGTCCATCTGCACGCATTTTGTTTATGTTAGCTAGTTCAGTTGAGCATCTGGTGGAGCGCAAACTTCTGCTGTAGAAATGTCTTTCTCAAAGAAAGCCAAATCATGCTACCAAAAAGAAAGGAAAGACAGGAGAAGGAGAGAAAACAAAATGAGGGGACACAATTGGTAACTGACTTCTTTTCAAAGAAAGGTGAGCACAAACTAGAAAATGAAATCAATGGTGCTAAACTGCTTGAATATCTCCACGACCATTAGCGCTAAAAACGGACTGAGACAACCCATATAAAGAGCAGAACATACACTTTCAAATGATCATTTGGTTATACATGTAATCTGAGGTAAAGGCTAAATAGATAAACTACACTAACAATGCTGTTTGTATATAACACACCATTGTAATAGCCTAATTTAAAACAAGTTTAATTTTAAATTAATAGGCTATAATGTCTATAATTAGCAATAATAGGCTAATCTGTGTCATAGTTAGCTTGGTAGCTCATCGGTAGATACATATCATGTCAACATTATAGTTATGTCAGATTTAGTAGAAGCAGATGTTAACATTGTGAAACACATGGCCCTCAGTTTCAGAAACTGTCCCACCAGAGAGTGGAGTAGCAACAGACCCCTCATCCTCCTCTTTGGATTTGAGACAAGGTGAGCTTATTTCAAAATTAAAGCAAACCATGTTTAGCCATTTTGACTGAAAGGTGTTAAGTAACACTAACATCTTAGTGTGTTTTATTATATTAGGTTACAATTAGGATAAGAGGTTAATATCAAATGTATCCTTCATAGAGAAAGATGACAGAGAACATCTGATTGAGGATGATGGGAGTGAAGACAGCAGGGAGCATGAGTGTTGCTCTGAGCACAGTGTGGAAATGAGAGCTGAGGAACTGGAAAGTAGGCAGTGCAGACCAGTTTTTGCCAGAGGATCCAGGACTATGGCCAGATAAATTAACAGATAATCAGAGAGACACCATAGTACGCAGGCTGGCAAGTAAAGGTACAGAGAAAACAAACAAAATGTAGTAGTAACCACAGTAAAGTAGGCTAGAGAATGTTGAGAAAGGAGGTTTGAAATGTGTGTTATCAGGCTACTCTAAGCATTACAGTTAATAGTTATTACCCTATAAACAGGGGGGGGGGGGAGGATGGGAAGTTGAGGAACATGGGGGCCCATGGTCTTGTGCCCATGGTCTTGTGCTACGCCCCTGGTCTCTGATATTATTTTTAAAAATCTTTTTAGACATCGCTCTCATCTGTTATGAGATAACATTTTACTCACCCAGTTATATCTGGGGACACAGCGAGCCACAGGAGCTTAGAGTTATAAACGAACCCCAAAGTATCTAAAATCACAAACACACCTTCATGTCCATTAAAATTGTGCTTTGCCTTGAAAAACTACTTGTGTGCAGAATCTCAGTAAGTACTGTCAGTCAAAGCACCCAGGTTGCGTGACAACTTGTTTTCACTTCCAAAAAATTTGGTTTAGATAAAATGGCCCCTTGTGTTGCTGCCATAATGGACTTAAGCTAGTGAGTAAAATGTTTGCATAACTAATAGAAATGTTGGCCAAAACTACAATAATGTGACCCCAGGTTGCAAAAACAATAATCTTTCTTTAAAACTGTGCCTTCGTTTACTAATGATCTTAATTTAACAGCATCTACAACAACTGTCTGTTGCGGAAGAGCAGAGAAATATGAGTGAATTTAAAAGTGGGACGTCCCTTTACAATTCGTCCCCTTTTAACAATCCACTGTCTGCTGACACACACAGCTCAACTTCCTAAAAGATCGGCAGTTGGTAGCATCTTTAAAAACACTTACAAAAAATTCTTGTTTATGGCCAATTAGTTGTAGATTTGGTTCAAGTAGAGATTCATAATTAATTCAAAGCCTTTAACCGCAACTGACTGAGCTCGCTTGATACAGAAACGTCCGACTCTTAACTGTTGTACAATTATTTTTAGGATAAAGTATGTTCTGAACATACTTTCAATGTTTCCAATAGTATTCAAAATCAATGAGTTTTTTTCTTGCTGTCATAGTTTTGGCCAGTGGACTGTTTAACACTGAACTCACCACCGTGAATGTACAGTTACACAATGAAAATATTCATTTATATCATTTAACTGCTGTTTTAAACCAGAATGCAGGTTAAATAGAACTACAGATAACCATGGCAACAATGGTGATGCTTCAAGGACAACTTGTCGGGGATTATTGCTTACATAGTAAACAGAAATGGAGTCGGCCAATAAAATATGAGCATTAAAGGTCTAAGTAGAGGTGACAAACGTTTGTACCCCAATAAAACCATTATGGACCATTTGAATCAGCAGGTTGGCCTGGAAGTCCACCATTTAGTTTGACGTGATCTGGATAAGACAACAAAAAGAGGCCATGTAGATCTCCTCTGCCTCATTGGACTCTGTTGTCAAACATTTTTCAGTGAAGTATCTCTGCAATGATCGTGATGAGGACAGTGTTAACTTAAAGGAACACGCCGACTTATTGGGAATAAGTCATCTCCGTGTGTGCTGTAAGGCTGTCTGATGGTTCCAGCATTAGATTAGCCCAGCACAGATCCTGTTAGAAGATGGCTGTGTCTCATGTTACGTTGTTTTTTCTACACGCTGTGACTCTATAAATCACAACATGTAAATAGGAACATGTTGGAGTTATTTTGTCACTTATTCGGAGCAGTAGGATTGCTGGAACCATTCACCTGCATGTTCTGTGCTGGCCTGATGCTGCTGGAGCCGTCAGACAGCGTTACAGCACGCACGGAGATGAGAAGGGTATGTATCGACTTGTCTTACTCTGGGGGTTACGGTGAATAAGCTAAATTCCCAATAAGTCGGCGTATTCCTTTAACATAAGTATTAGCCAAATCTGTGACAATAAGACGCAGGCTCACAGACAAAGGTGTGTGAAGCAACATGTTAACCGTCATCAGCAGCTGATTTGACCCTTTACGTGATCTTGCACAGGATTGTAGCTGCTGTTTTAGTGTACCGATATTGGAAAGATTGTGTGTATTTTAAATGTATTAGGCCTATCGACAGCCTACTGAAGAGAAGGTTGTTTAAGCAGAACTAGATTAGCCAGCCGTATGTAAACTGGAAGGCAGGCAGGCAGGCAGTATCAAACAGTCAAAGTGTTTGAAGAGAACTGAAATGCTACGTGGCCCAGCTTGGTGTTCAGAACAAGGAACTACTCCGATTTATGGCAGTAAAGGTCTTTAAGGGCTTTCAGTTCTTCAATTAGTGTCTTATTTTGGTTCTCCAGGACGGCCACTCGGTTTTCCAGACACTTAACATACTCCTTCTTCTTCCTGCGACATTCACGGGCTGCCTCTCTGTAGGAAGGATAAGACAAAATTTGTCTCTGGGATTTGGGGGCATTTTTGTGAATGCTATATAATTTTTGTTGTAATCATACTGTATGATTTTTATTAAATGCACCTACTGGCTTTTAGACTGGCCTGTTATGTTATGATTTTGGGAAACTTGTGATGCAAGAGCAAAGCCACTATTGAGACCAAACATACAAAGACACATATTCCCCCTCTTTTCATACTGTACCTGTTCTTCATGAGGCGGACTTCCCGTTTGCGAGTGACCTCCTCTGTAGCACCCTGGGTGGGGAGGGCGGGGGATGAGGCCATGACCACCCCCGGGGCGATGGTGCTGGCGGGGGCTGCTCGGATCTGATAGGCCTGGACGTCTCCGGAAGCAGCTGAAAAGTGTGGTAGTAAGCAGAGGTGTCAAGTAACGAAGTACAAATACTTCGTTACCTTACTTAAGTAGAAATTTTGGGTATCTATACTTTACTGGAGTAATTATTTTTACAGCATACTTTTTACTTCTACTCCTTACATTTTCACGGAATTATCTGTACTTTCTACTCCTTACATTTTAAAAATAGCCTCGTTACTCATATTTCAGTTCGGCTTGTTTTCATTCCGGCTCGTCATCGTTAAAAAAAAAACACACAAAAAACCCTATCCAGATCGCTCCATCCGGAGAGAGTGAATGTGATTGTGGTTGGATGAGAAGTATAAACATAGTCATTCTGACACCCTATTGGTTTGTACGCGATCCATCAAACCTGCACAGACCAGGTGCTAATACGCCACCGGTGCTTTAACGACCGTTATCTACCGGACCGAATAGCAACGCGGATTTCGGTGCCTTATTTAGGTGCCACTTAGATGCCTGCGCTTCTCTCTGATGCTCCGAAAACGGACGTTAGAGGGAACTGAAACATCGCCGCACGGGACACTAGTTAACACTACAGTTGGCAGCAGCTAACGTTAGCCTACGGTTAGCTAGCAGCTGGAGTAAACACGGTTAAAATGCTGAGAGCTAAACGGTGTAAAAGTGTGTCTGTATTTCACTGGAGAGGATTGTAACACCAGACTGTAGCTGCCGTTGTCTGAAAAACACAGAAGAGATGTGTCACCTTTTTCAGCCTTCCTGAGTTTGCAGGTATGATTTTAATATAACATTATTATAGTCATATGATTTTGTCCTAACGTTTTGGGGTTAAGCTGTTGTCCTTAATGGCATTGTTTCCCCCTTACATCAGGGGTCTAGGGTCAAGGACCCCTTTACTTAAAGTGAGATGTAGCAGGGACCACCTACTACATATTGTATGAAATTAAGTTGCATATTAAACTGGGCCTACAATAACAGTTAGGGCAACCTAAAGCATTCTTACATACCCTTTTCTCATAAGCTATTAAAATATTAAATGTTGGCATGATTTTATAAATCATATTTTAATGTTACATACTGTATGTGACATACTGTATGTGGCACAGTAAATCTAGGATTAACTGTATCTGTGGGCTGATATCTTAGGGACTACCTTACCTATAGGCCAGTAAGCTTATCATCAGTGGGAATTTATGTTTGCTAATAATATGTTGGAATTATGTTAAGGCATTTTAATTTTAAAAGACTCAAAGATAATAAAAAGACTCAAAAATGTACAATAATTTGGAGGGCCCCTGCAATGACTTTGAGGAACCCTTGTTGAAGATCTCTGCCTTACATTACTTTTACTTTTATACTTTAAGTAGTTTTGAAACCAGTACTTTTACACTTTTACTTAAGTAAAAAGCTTGAGTTGATACTTCAACTTCTACAAAAGTCTTTTCAAACCCTAGTATCTATACTTCTACTTGAGTAATGAATGTGAATACTTTTGACACCTCTGGTAGTTAGAAAGTGGATGTTAAATAATAATAAATAAATAATGTATACTTTTTAAATCCCACAAGGGGAAATTACAATGTTTTCACTCTGTTGTTGTTACACACAGGCCTGAATTACACACACATGCTCAGTACCTATACATGCACTAATGGAGAGATGTCAGAGTGAGGGAGCTGCCCCTGGAAAGCGCACCGAGCAGTTGGGGGTTTGGTGCCTTGCTCAAGAGCACCTTGGCAGTGCCCAGGAGGTGAACTGGCACCTCTCCAGCTACCAGGTTCCCAGCCCAACTCCCTACTGACTGAGCTACTGCCACCCCCCAAAACCATGTTTCCGCCCAGTTTCAAACCGTAACCTTTCGCGTGTGATGCAAAAGGTATTATTAAGTTAATTTTAATGATAATAACACTTTTCCCTGGAGAATCAATGTCTTATTAGCTTGTTTGGCTGACTGAGAATAGTGAAATGTTTTTGTCTTTCAAGATTTAAGATTTAAAATTCTTTATTAATCCCACAACGAGGGAAATTCACACTGTTGCAGCAGCAAGGGATAGGGGAAACGCTCTAAAGATAAACAAACAAATACATATGAGTAAAGAGAATAAATAGTAAACCGTTAACCTAAGGTAACTTTGCTACCAACAGCAGAAAATTAACAGAAAGAAAAATTGCTTTTCTGCAAAAGGATGTATAATAAAATAGGTACATTCACGTAATGGATCTAAGTGCTAGCTTTAGCCCTGTTACACACCACTTCATTAATACAGTCCACTCTCACCTTGGACCACCACCTGGTTACTGGGAACCAGTATCTGCTGGCCGTCGCTGGTCTGTGCGTACTGGAGGATGGTGGCTCCAGGCTGGGCGGCGGCTGCTGCGTTGGTCATGGTCAGAGTCTGGATGCCCTGGACTCCATCTGTACCGTTATTGGCCAGCTGAATGGCTCCTCCCTGTGTGATTGCAACTGTGTGTTTGGTGAAAGGGAACAAATGAAAGAAATTACTCAAATAAAAAAGCAGAAATAGTCTTTTGAGGAGCGCGCTTGTTTCGAACTTCACTCAGTGTTTTAATGTCAAGATTATTTATTTTATTTAGATATTGTTTCAAGGGAGATATTATTGAGTTCATACAGTGACTTTGCTGTGGCTTCTCTACAAACACTATTTTGTTATATTTGAATATAAATAAAAAACAAAAGTTAAAGATTATTTTTTGAGCATTTTAGGCCTTTATTTGACAGGACAGCTGAAGACATGAATGGGGAGAGAGAGGGGGGGGGTGACAGCAAATGGCCAAGGTCGGAGTCTAACCCGGGCCCACTGCATTGAGGACTAAACATCTATATATGTGCGCCCGCTGTATCAATTTTTAAATAATAATTTATACTATTGTTTTTTTTTTTATAATAATAAAAAAAAAGAGATAAGAAATATCGATAAAATCAATAAAATCCTAGTCTATATCAAAGACGTTCCGGGATTGCTCCGTTGCCGCAGGAAATTCTGCCAGATGTCCCTCTTTTCGACTGGATATCACGTTACCTTATGCTTTCTTTGTGTTGGAATTTTAAACTCCGGTCGATTTATGAGGACTATGGTTAACTGCTCCTCAGATCTCTGCAGGGTAAATCCAGACAGCTAGCTAGACCATCTGTCCAATCTAAGTTTTCTGTTACACGACTAAAACAACTTTTGAACGTACACGTTCCACCAAAACAAGTTCCTTCCTGAGGCTATTTTGCAGCGGCACCGTGGCTCTGTCCGGCGCTTAGTGCCGCCCATGACGATTGTGATTGGTGTAAAGAAATGCCAATAAACCAGAGCAGGTTTTTCCCGTTCATCCCGGAATGCTGTGTGGACTAGCCAGACCCTCCTCCGCAGCGCTGTGGAGGAGGGTGGACTAGAGGAGGGCAAAGGGAGACTAAAAAAAAATCCTAAAGATACCCATCCCTAACTGTGACACAAGCTGTAATGTTTGAACAGGTAGTGACAGGTGGAGTTCAACAGTTTTTTTATTTTATTTTTTATTATTATTTTGAATTGAAATAGTTAAGTATGTAAATTTTATTGTGTATAAAAGCCCAACCAGGGACTGGAGTTGAAACTTAGCATCTGCTATAAACTTTTTATGCAGCACTTCAGTGACAAGCTTTGTTTTGACACTATGTCTGTTTGCATTGTCCCTGTCATATAAATAAATAAAAAAATAAATAAAAAAAACCTCAGACACAGCTCCACTGCACCAAACATCACCTACTGTATTGTCCGCTGCTGGTCTGGTAGATGGGCGTGGGCACAGTAACAGTGGTGATTGAAGGTGTGGCAGCAGCTGATGAATCCTCCTCAGCCCTTTCCTCCTCGATACGAGGGACAGCCGGTGCGTCGGACGAAAGGTCGTTCAAGATCTTCCTTTTGGGACAAACAACAATGGGAGTTACTCACAAAACCTATTGGGCAAGGTTAGTGTGATGTCATGAGCTGAGGTTGTCATGAGAGACAAATATTACACTTTCACGTGAAATATTGCATCAGTGTAAGTATCCCCATCACCTTTTGATGATCATTTCTATGCCCCATACATGTAATCCTCATTGTTTTTGGTTTCCACTGAAAAATAGCCACATTTTCAAAAGAGCAATTTTCAAAAAACTTCTAGTTATAAAAAGGAAAAAGCAGAATGTGGACAAAATAAATAACAACTGATTAACCATATAAGCAGGTAAAAAACAAACAACAAGAATTGGTGTTTGCACAGCAAAGCAAGTTTTACCCAGAGTTTTGTTCTACATTTTGTATTATTAATTATGATAAAATATTCATAGATGCAGGTGAATGCCCTTAAAGCGTAACTCTCGCCAAAATGCAACCTAGGGTCTTTTTGTGAATGTACCTGAGTCAAACTTTCGTTTAAAAGCATATTTAGGACGGAAAAGCCAATTTTAAGATTTACTGTATTTTTGTTTTTTCGGTCAAATGGACTTTTGAATGGGACTGATAGGGGCACTTTTATGCTAGCCTCAAAATAGCTATTTTTAAAATACTAAGAAGGCTCAACACAACATGAAACTTTGCTCCAAGTATCACCAGGGGCTCTACACCTTAACGAAATCATTGAGAACATTGTTTGTGTACCCAGAGTTTACTAAAAAGAGAGGTTTTGAACAACTCACTGTAGCTCTTGTCGTTTCTGGCCACAGCCATTTTATCAGTCAAAAACAATCGATTTCAGAATGCAATGTAACAGGGAGGAGAGTAAAGACGGAAAGCTCCTAAAGCTTAGTTCCATACAAATGCACGGATAAGTTGTTTTGTCATTATTAAAAAAACAACATTGACCTTATAGTTGAAAAAGGAGCCTCATATGGAGTCTGTTCATTCGCATTCGGATATCGACTCATTTTGACTGCCAAGGTGGTAGTGGCCGGAAACAACAACAGCTGCGGTGAGTTGCTCAAAAACTTTCTTTTTAGTAAATCCGTGTACACAAAGAATGTTGTCAATGCTTGCGTTAAAGTGTAGAGCTCCTGGTGATACTTGGAGCAAAGTTTTATGTTGTGTCAAGCCTTCTTAGTATTTCGAAAATAGCTATTTTGAGACTAGCATGAGAGTGCCCCTAGCTCTCCCATTCAAAAGGCCATTTGACCCAAAAACGAGAGTACGGTGAATCTTAAAAGTAGCGATTTGGTCCTAAATATGCTTTTATACTAAAGTTTGACTCACGTACATTCACAAAAATACCCTAGGATGCATTTTGAAAATGAAAAAATGTAAATAATGAAGCCAAAGTTGTGTGTCATATGAGCTTTAAAAATGTCAGTGTTTGATTTGGTTATGAAATATTATAATTGTCTTTGCCAGTCTCCTGAAATTGCAGCATGCACACACGCGGACACACACATGCAAGCATGCACACACACACACACACACCTGTAAGAGGGGCGTCGTGACAGAATCTCTCTGCGCTTCTGACAGTCAGTGACACTGTCTACTGACTCCTGTGAATCCTCACTTTCTGCTATGGTGGAGATCTGGAACAATCAAACAATCCTTCTGACTTATTGTTCTTTACACTGTGGCTAAATATGAACCACCTGAAACTAGGACTGGAAGTGTATGTGTTTTACCTGCACAGCCTGGACCTGTGGCGACTGGATAACAGACGGCTGTGCAGCCTGGATCACTCCGTGGACCTGAACCGTCTGTCCGTTGGGAAGCTGTACCAGCGTTACTGTGGGACCTGTTGCTGAGGCGTGGCCTGTTGTCATGGTTACCTGAAATTTCAGAAGTGATGTGCTGTGTCTGCCATGTGTGTGCACTTTAACGCTAACTTTTTAATTTTACATTCATGGCATTCAAATTTGTTTTTCTTTCAAAATTTTTGGAAACCAGCTCAACTTGCCGAGCCTCGTAGCAAAATGCTACCTTTCCGATATCGAATGGCGTTAACATCTTCGCTTACCTGTGCTAAAGTAGCAATCTGTGCCTGGGTGATGTGCTGGGTTTCTGCCTCCGTCACAGCCGTCTCCACTCCCTGCTGAACCTCCACTGACTCCATCTTCATCGGCTAAGGTAAGGATGAAGATTTGAAGAGAAGAAAACTTAACTGCAGCCACAACATCTGTAGTTATCAGGATCACAGATGGTTTGTGTGCTTCAACCTCAGCAAACCATACAAACTGAAAAACACATACAAGCAAACACAACGGAAATGTGCCTATAATAAGAAAAGGCAATACACAAGCTAAAAACAAATTTACTGAAAAAGTATATTTGAAATGCACATGGAAACCAACAAAGATGTTAATTGGGTCACAAAGGAGTCACTAATAACTACAATATTATAATATATAATATATAATGTTACAGAATGTGTCAACTAAGTACCATCTCGGAGAAAATAAGATTCCCTTAATTCTATATTCTTAAAATCCTGGGTATCCTGCTCTGCCTTTGAGAAAAGGAAAGCTCAGATGGGCCGATCTGGAATCTTCTCCTTATGAGGTCATAAGGAGCAAGATTACCTCCCCTTTCTCTGCTTTGCCCGCCCAGAGAATTTGGCCCCCCCATGAGAGAGAGACATCATGGCTTTCAAACGAGCAAAGTGGCAGTTGGTCAAGGCCACAACCCCACCCTCCACCTTGCCCCCCCTCTCTCCTCCTCAATAGCTACAGACACAGAAATGGAACATACTAAGGAAAGCTCATTGTGGGACTGGCTCTAGTGGCTGTAGTTCTGCACCAAGGCTGAATTTTGGGAAAGAGACTTCAGATACAGTATTAGGGGACCACTAAGGTCTATATAAAAGAGACTTCATCTAAGGTCTATATAAAAGAGACTTCAGATACAGTATTAGGGGACCACTAAGGTCTATATAAAAGAGACTTCAGATACAGTATTAGGGGACCACTAAGGTCTATATAAAAGAGACTTCAGATACAGTATTAGGGGACCACTAAGGTCTATATAAAAGAGACTTCAGATACAGTATTAGGGGACCACTAAGGTCTATATAAAAGAGACTTCAGATACAGTATTAGGGGACCACTAAGGTCTATATAAAAGAGACTTCAGATACAGTATTAGGAGACCACTAAGGTCTATATAAAAGAGACTTCAGATACAGTATTAGGGGACCACTAAGGTCTATATAAAAGAGACTTCAGATACAGTATTAGGAGACCACTAAGGTCTATATAAAAGTATCCAAAGAGCACCATGTCATGGGATCTTTAATAAGTTCCAAGAACACTCCTTGAAGAAATCTATACATGTTTGTTTTATCTCAGTTATGTAAAATATCACAAGGAATGTTCACTTATGGTTCTTAGGTTATATACCGTACTATAAAACTGTAAAATGTCCCTGAAAGCTTCTTCTACTGTAACTAATTATGCAGCTGATATGTTTTTACTACACAATAATGTTGCAGATTAGAGGTCTTCACAGTTCAACTTGGTTCCGAGCATAGGCTGAATTATTCATATTTAGGCCAAATTATATTCTAATTGATCAGGTAGTATTTCCGTAGGTTTCAGTTCTGTGTGTCTAACACTCCAGTGGATCCAGGCGGACTCTCTATCACCTCTGATCAGATCATGCGTCATAATCATCACCAGCCTGAGAGAGTGAACTGTGGAGTGCAGGAAAATTACTATTGTTGTTCTTTTCAACTGTGGTGGAGTATCACGCTGCTGCCAGTGATGGGGTTTTCTGTTTGGCACAAAAATGTTCTTACATTTATTTTAAATCATATAGGAATGAAGGAACCTCAAAGGATGTTCCCAGAGTGTTCCTGCAATCTAAAAAGGTTGGGAATCCCACTGATGCCCAAAAATTTGGTACTTTTCTAGTTCTAGTCTATGGTAAAGAAAAGTTGGTCTTCTGTTGCACCACAGTAGTCATACAATTCAGTATGAAGATATGGGTGCTGAACTCAAATATGTGTGGGAGGCGGAACATGTGCACTTGATAATAGCATCTGCATCTGGTCTTGATTAATTATGTAATGGAGCACTTAGGAAAACATCAGGGCAAACAGGACAATGATGTTCCGTGTTGACTGATCTTATTTATCGTGGTTCCACCTGTAAATTCAGAATAGTTCCATTTCTGACACTGGTCACTTCCATCAAAGTTTATTACACCATAAATAACAATATAATTTTTAAAATGCATTTGTGTCAGGTCCGATGCAGATGTAAGAAGTTATGACTTAGATAGCAGTATAAGTCTGTAATGAAAGAATGATTTGGCATTAAATTATGTTTTAAATAAAATAATAAATGTGCTCTTATGTACTACAAGGTATTCAACAATATCAAAGATTTACAAACCACTTTCTCTGTTACAGAGATGCCACAGATGTTTGTTTTTTTACCTTATAGTGCTTAAAATGTACAATAGATGTACAATATGATGAATATGACAATAGGATGCTAAACAAGACAGCAACCTGCCATAAATCCTTTATGAATCTTATTGTGTTCAATTGTTGTTGACACCTTGACTCAGAAGGATGTAGTTTGTGGTGGTGTCAAAATGGATTGCATTTGAGTTATCTGTGTTTCTATTCATATTGAATACACTGTGGGGAAATATTAGAAAACCAAGTGGAGAATGAAATGAATGAAAAAAGAAAAACATTGAAGGCCAAAAAGGGGTGTAGTGATACAGTGGTTACAAGTTTGTCTGGATGAATTGTTTATACAAGACTGGCATCCCAGCATGTACTGCTTACGAGAACAATGATATGGTCTTGAATCCCATGTTCTGATATTTTTTGTTTATTATACATTTATTTCTTGTTGGTGACAGAGTTTCGTTCAAGTCAAAAGTACAATATTTACCTCTGAAATGAAGTCGAAAGTATGACTTTCTGTTATGCTGGTTTTGCACATGACCATACTACTACCTTTGGTACTACCCTCATTCCCATTGTAAACAAAAGTCTCTCTAGGTATACACTGTATGTATACACGTTTTTGTATATAAAAGTAACTGAATATTGTTTAACTTTATTCTATTTAAAATATTTGTATGAACGTTCTATGTGTCAGTTCATTGAAAAAAGTACAGGCAGCTCAAAATTGTACTTACGATAAGTAAAGTACTTGAGTAAATGTAAATGGTTACTTCCACCACTGATAATAACCCCTGTGATTCAACCCTGTCTTACTAGACAGAAGAAAGTAATTCATCTTCTGGACAATTTAAGCTCTTGTTGACACTCTGCTCTGAACCAGTCCACCTGCAGACATTATCATATAATAAAAGGAGCTAATGAGCCTCGGAGATCTGACTGCAGGCGGCTTAGTGAGTGTTGATCTGGGAACGTGTTGTTCAGTGATCTCACACTGTGCGTAGCTTCTCTCTGCTGCATGATTGGCTTTACACATTTCTCCCTCTGCTTTTCAAAAATCACTTACAAGTGTGACAGCAGTGCCACATGGCCGGGGCAACGCCCCCTCAACGCACACACCGGTCACATCCCGGGAGATAAGGAACTATTCAAACTAAAAATACAAGACGCTGGTTTAATCTCCAGGCCTGAGTTCATGTTTTCAACATGCAACCATTTAACGCGACTGCCTGCATATGGCCGAT
The DNA here is from genome assembly GCF_004354835.1 of Perca flavescens. NCBI lineage: Eukaryota > Metazoa > Chordata > Actinopteri > Perciformes > Percidae > Perca > Perca flavescens. Next base: position 13,753,438 of record NC_041341.1, on the reverse strand, counting down.
TTCTATCAAGTGACAAAATGAATGGAAAATAGAAACAAGATAATTATCGACGAGTTGAGCACGTGTAGAGTCAGAAATACTATATATGGGATTGCCAACGTTTAAGTAAATCGAGCAAATAGCAGAAATAAATGAACATATCGCGGCTGATGTGTTCAATGCGCCGTTAACGGGAAAACAGCGCACATCTTTGCGCATACATCTCCGTTTGTGATAGCATAATTTTCCATTTGAGTGTATTAACAACGCTAAAGTCCTATCACAGTTTCTGTTGTGTTAACCCACAGACTGTCACTCCTGGTTCGTTATCAAAGCCGCACATTGGCTCCCTTTCTCCCTGACAGCCGCAGCCTCCCCTCCCTCCATCCTGCTACAAACACGCCGCGGCGCCATGATCTCTTTGTTTCCTTCGGGCCGAACCCGACTAGACCAACACTTTACTCGGCAGCGACCGGTCTCTCTGAGACCCGGGCACCGCTCCGTCCTTACCGATACAGACTCCCTTCGTCACTCCCGGGCCTCCTGAGCTCCACTTTTATTCTGGCCGACACGTAAGAGCCCGCGTCAGGCTACACCTCCGCCGCGTCACTGGGAACAACAACACGGAGATTGGAGAAGAACGAGAAAGCAGATGGCGACACTGGGCGAAAATGACCGAGGTGGGAACGGAGAAGGGCGGAAAATACCGAGGAGAAGCGGATTCTAACGACACCCTCCTGCTTCGTAAAGCGTTTGCCAAAAGCAGTTTAATAATTATGTAAGGAGAACAACAATTAGATTATTACGATGATCATAAAAGCCTATTATTAACTAGAACTTAAAGGGTCGTTCGGTTCACCTAAATCACATAAAACGGATTATCTTCTTTTATTTTTAGTTGAATATGGTTATGAAACTGGTTTTAGTAGGCAGTACAGGCAATTTCAGTGAAGGATCTGTAACAGGCCTACATTTACTCCAACACTGAAACTACAATTTTGAGGTGCTTGTACTTGAGTATTTTTTATTTATTTGTATGTTACTAATTCACAACATTTTGGAGGCAAATATTGTATTTTAACTTCAGTACATGTATTTAATACCTTCAGTTACTAGTTACTTACTTGCAGATTTAGAGTAGAAATACGAATATAAATCCGGTAATAAATTATGATATGTTATTGATAAAGTATTTTTGGTACTTAGGCCTATATTTTGATTCTTATAGCTTACTTTTGTTTTACTAAAGTAGGATTTTGAATGCAGTATTTTGAAACTGTGGTATTGCTACTTTTACATAAGTAAAATATTTGGATACTTCAACCCCTGGACAATTTACAGTGAACTCTGTTAATCATCTCAGGTAACCATTACATTGTTTCCATGGTATACAAGTTGCTATTTAATTTGTTTATGTCATCTTTTTACGTTATCATAAGTACAAACATAATAGTATTTCCAAGCTAATGGTGTGATTGGGTGTACTGACCATTTAAAGTTGTATTCATAACATCTTACTACAATACAGTATCTGGTGTATTGAATGGCTGCATGGTACATAATTGTTCTGGGCTACTACACTATAAGAAATAGGACTTTAAAGTAGAATGTGACAGGTTGGTAGAGACAGTTCAAGGAAGAACCTTCTCTTGATTCTTTTATTGCAATGCTGATCATAGTTTAGGGAGGCTGGAGCCTGTCTTTGCTCACATTGGGCGAGACACAGGGTCCATCCTTGAGATCACAGTCTATTATTCACATTCACACATATGGGCAAGTTAGTCTCCAGTTAACCGCCGGAAGTACATCCCTGGTGGATTTAAAGGACAAATCCGCCATGCAACCAGTAACCAGTAACATAGCTCAAGCACGGCGTTTGTCGTTCGACTGGTCGTGACTGTTTTCCCAAGATGGCACCCGCCCGTATATGAACAGTACTGTCTTTATAAACTATCTTTTTAATAAACTGTCTGTACACTTACAAAGTTCTCAATGCTTCGGTTTACATGCAGAGACCCTCATTCTGCTACCGTGGAAGTGTGGTGCTATTTTGAGCCTTGTTAGTGGTATAGAAATATCTTTTTACTTTACCCTCTGCCCCGACGACTAGCGTTATAAGCTAATTAGCGGTTCGCGATGAAACTGGTCACATTCGATTAGCATGTCCCAGAAAACGGTCGACTCGGTACACATATGTAATTAACCCCTAGGTTCATTTTGTGCCGGATTTGTCCTTTAAACCCAGGACCCTCTAGCTGTGTTGTGGCGGGGCTAACCACTGCACCACCATCTGGCTTGTGTACATCATTGTAAAGAATCAACTTCTGCTACTCAACACTATTCATTCACACCCCTCAACATGCATACTTGTAGTTACTTTTCTTCAACAAATAGGTCTTCATAGAAGACATTTTGACATGTCACAGGTGTAAATAATAAAAATGAATGATGGCTGAATTTCATTTAGCTGCTTCAGTTTCAGGGTCTTGGCATTGTGCATGCTGTGCTCACTGTCACACTGTCATGACTAACTGGGACACTTGAATAGAACTGAAAAAAGTAATTCTCGCTGTAACCACCAGGTGGAAGCATAAGACCATTTTAATGCACACAGCAGCAGGGATCTGCAGGTATATTGAAATGCATACCTCACATAAGAAAACATCATGAAGTTTTGAAGAAAAAAATGTTGGCTAAAACACAGGCAATAACAGGATTTTCTCTCATGCATCACTGTGAAAATGAGATTTATTTTAACAAATTATCACCTCCAACCTGGGACTCAAACCAGGTTTCTTTGCTGGTCTATACTGTAATCCTGGGCTAGAATTTTGAGCACCAATATACCTCAGGATGGGATACTTAATCAACCCTTGGTACAAGATTCTCCACGCACAACTGAGAATCACAGCTACATTAACAACAGCATTGCCATGTATTTAAAAATAAAATAACAATAAAGTAGTTCATGTTCTATTCTATTCTCCTCATTCATCTGGAGTATATTTTTTGAGTAGTTGTTCTTTTCTTTTATTTCTTGTATATTCTGGGTGCTGTGCGCCTTATACCTTGCTGCTGTACAGAAATTTCCCAGTTTGGGATCAATAAAGTCCATCGATCTATCTATCTATCTACCTATCTATCTATCTATCTATCTATCTATCTATCTATCTATCTATCTATCTATCTATCTATCTATCTATGGCACCCACATTCAGGTGTGAATAATTACTGTGATGTAGAAAAGTAGAAAGCAGAACAAAAACATCAACCGACTGCAGGTAAGCTTGCCACAGAAATGACACAGAAAGCAATTGATACAGGAAGTCCTGAAAATGTAGCATTTACAATCGAGAAACAAAAAGTGTCCATTTGAATTTTTTATCTTATTTTCCTTTCAAGTTATAGAATGGAAAACATCTAATTTAATCTGTCAGGATACAGGACAGAGAGACACCCTGTTTTTTTTAACCTCCCCAGATGGTGGCACTGTAGAGCTGTGTAAACTCTCCGACCATGTGCTCCCTCCTCAGTCTGCCTCCCCTCCTCCCCAGCCACAGAGAGAACAGAGCTGCTGGTGTGTCATCAGGCAGATATGTGGAGTTTATCAAGGCAATTCCTCTTATAATCCTCCTGATGCTCGTTGCCAGTGTTTTATCTGTTTAATAGCATTTTACTGCTACATGCCGTAAAAAACACCCTTTTTATTGTGACACCAAACACATTGTTTGGGGAATTGACCCTGCCTGGGTAATGAACAGCAGTGAATTTGCAGCCAGTTATAAAAAAAAGAAAAAGAAAAGAAAAAACAGGCGGGTGGAGGTGGCTGAAGGGTTGAGACAATTTTGACCCAAAGAGAAGAGGAGGAATATTTTACAAGAAGGGGACGGAAACATGTCCCATTAGAGGTTTCATCATGGCTGATTTTTAGGTGTCTTCCAGTTTTGCAGGATTGTTGTCCATTAGTAAACATTCAACAAAAAAACAAGAGAGTCACATGTTTAATGCCACTGCTTGAGCGCCATTTTGTAATTTGCAATATATATTTTAGAATTTCTATCAGTTGTGGGAATACTGCAGTAGTATTATGCTGAAAACAAACCTGCATATGAAAATATACAAAATATAAATAACTATATAACTAAAAAAAACAACAACATATGAACACAGAGGCTTCCATACAGGTCATGAGGGCTCTGAGTGATCAAGCATCATGTTAAAGGAGATTTCCGGTTGATTTCAACACGTAGCTCTGTTGTTTGTAAATTTGGAGTGCTGTCAGTAGAGAGAAAAATGAAAATAATCGGTGTTGCCTACACCGTGTTATCCTCCTGCTACAGTTTGCACCCAGGAGACTGAAACAGGGCAAGTTTTAAACGTTCTTTTAGCCTCTTAACATGTTCGAAATGTCATTACAAGTGCCTACCCATGTGAAGGGATTCCTTCCGAGTGAACACAGTGAATCTGACTGCAGTAGATGTGAAAGAAATGCATGAAAGTTGTGCTAATTCAGCTCTGTTTAGTTCCGGTTTTGAGATGGCAAGACTTAGGGACCATCTACAAACTACAACACCAAAAAGAGATACAACAAAAATATTTATTAATTTAATGATTAAATAAGGTATTGTCTCCAAACCTCCTGCTAGTTGTACTATAGCACTTACTTAAAAAAAAAAGCATATGCCTATTTTTAGGGCCCGAGCGCCGGCAGCGGCAAAGGCCCTATTGAAACTGAAGGAATTATTATTATTTTCCCGTCAAATTAATTGGCTTTTTGAGGGGCTTAATATATTCAAAAACTCACTAAATTTGGCGGTTGCATCAAGTCTGGTGAAAATCTACGTATTTTAAGGGTTTCGGGAATAGGCGCACAAAAATGGCTCGCTAGCGCCCCCTCGAAAGTTAAGAAAATTGAGCCCCTGCAGTGTGTTTAACGTAGACTCACGAAACTTGGTACACATATGTAACATGTCACGATGTACAAAAAACTTCATTAGAGCCATACCCTAAACCCAACAGGAAGTCCGCCATTTTGAATTAAATGTTCGAAATTAGTGCGATTTTGGCCATTTCCACATGTCGTACTTTAACAAACTCCTCCTAGAGATTTCATCCGATCAAATTCAAACTCAGTCTGTGCCATCTTAAGAAGTTAAAGATGAAAAGTTGTTAAAAGAAAAACTTTTCATCGTAAGGCGTGGCCGTGGCGGGGCGGCCATTTTGTGCGTTTCGCCGCCGAAACAGGAAGTGGGTGTAACTCGAGTGTACGTTGTCCAACTGGCTCGAAACTTTTCAGGATTCATAAGAGTCCAACCTTGAGGACAAATAAAGGCCGATATTTACTTAAAGTCATAGCGCCCCCTGGTGGCAACAGGAAGTAGGCCTAAAAGTCAAGGTGCTATACTTTAACGAACTCCTCCTAGAGATTTCATCCGATGGACCTCAAACTTGGTCTGTACCATCCCAACACCTTAACGATGAAAAGTTATTAAAAGAAAAACTTTTCGTCAGACGGTGTGGGTGTGGCGTGGCGGCCATTTTGAGTGTTTAGCGATTTGTCGTATCTGACCGAAATTTCTGACGATTGACAAGGGTCCAGGCCTGAGGACACCTACAGGCTAAAATTCAATTTTGGTCATAGCGCCCCCTGCTGGCAACATGAAATGCGCCTTATATGACAAACATCATCCGATTTACATGAAACTCAGAATGTGTGGTCTACATGTGATACTGAGCCGCCCCCTATAATATGACCATGCCCACTTACTCAAGCCACGCCCCCTTTAATAACATTTGAACCGTTTAAGGTATACCCTTGTGTGAGGTGTCATTGAACTCAGCACAGACTTCCTTTTTAATTGTTGATGGTTTGACCTGCCCCCTATGCTTAAGCCCTGCCCCCTTTCATACAATTTGAACCCTTTAAGGTATACCCTTGTGTGAGGTATCATTGAACTCAGCAGAGTTCCTTCTTCATTGGTGATGGTTTGGCCCGCCCCCTGTCCTTAAGCCACGCCCCCTTTATAAATGCTGACCCATCCAAAGTAGAGTCTTGTGTGAGGTATCATTGAACTCAGCAGAGACTTCCTTTTTTATTGGTGATGGTTTGACCCGCCCCCTATGCTTTGGCCACGTCCCCTTTCACAGCTAATGAACCGCATGACGTAGAATCTTGTGTGAGGTATCATTGTACTCGGCGGGAAGTTCCCTTTTCATTGTTGTCGCAAGGAGCGGCGTCCGCCAGTAACCCCGACGCGCGCAGAGGCGTGAGGGCCCGTCCATCGCTGCTCGCAGCTTTAATTGAAAATATTTTTGTATCTCTTTTCGGTGTTATAGTTTGTAGACGGTCCCGAAGCACTTGTCTTGCCATCTCAACACCGAAACTAAACAGAGCTGAATTAGCACAACTTTTATGCATTTATTTCACATCTACTGCAGTCAGATTCACTGTGTTCACTCGGAAGGAATCCCTTCACATGGGTAGGCACTTGTAATGACATTTCGAACATGTTAAGAGGCTAAAAGAACGTTTAAAACTTGCCCTATTTCAGTCTCCTGGGTGCAAACTGTAGCAGGAGGATAACACTGCATAGGCAGCACCGATTGTTTTCGTTTTTCTCACAAACTGACAGCACTCCAAATTAACAAACAACAGAGCTACGTGTTTAAATCAACCGGACTTCTCCTTTAATGGCCTTCACCAACTAAACATGGTAATTTTGGAGCAACATGTCAGACAGCACTCACCACCACTAACAGCTAAACCCCAAATAAGGGACTTGAAGAATCTATGAGAAGCAGCCCCTGAAGCACTGTGGTGGACCAACACCTTAAGAACAGCCCTTATCCACTGCGGGAAGTAAAACTTGTTAGAATGGCCGCATAGTGATTGAGCATTTACAGCAAGAGACTTGAGGCAGAGGTATGGTGCAGACCAACAGGTGTTTATTTCACCAACAATTAACAAAAAATGGCGGACATGATCACAACAAACAAACTGAGGACCACGGGGAGCATGTGGTCCTGACAGCAGCAGCGCTAGATGGAAAGTGGCAGCCATCATCACAGGCTCTGCATTTGTTGCCTCTGTTCTCTAGACCAGAGATCTTCAACAGTGGGTCTGGGGCCCTTAGTGGGTCCTCAGAGTTAATGCAGGGGAGCCACCAAATTCTTGTTAATTTTTTGAAAGATTTTTCAAAAATTAAAATGTTAACAAATGTAAATCAGCCTATTTGTGAACATTAATGATAGGCTAACTGGCCTACAGGTAAGGTAGTCACTAAGGTAGCCATCAACAGATACAGTTCATCCTAAGGATTCACTGTGCCACATTTTATTAAAACATGATTTATAAAATCATGTCAACAATGATTTAATAGCTTAGTATTCAGTACACCAAAAAGGTATGTATAAATGCTTGTTATTGTAGGCCCAGTTTAATATGCAACTCAATTTTATACACTATATGTAGTAGGGGGTCCCTGCTCAGTCTCTCTCAGTTAAGAGGTCCGTGGCATAAACATTTTTGAAGAACCCTGTCTAGACAAGTTAATGGGACTAAATGTGCGCACTGCTCAGAAGGTGATACTAAATGCGAGTAATTTAGGTACTTTCAGGGGTCAGGGACAACCACACAAGAACAGTGATGGATTTTTGTTGGACAAATGACAACAAGTCCTCCAAATTAAAACAACAAAATACTTTATAACACCCTTCCAAAACTACACATATAAGCATGTTGTGATCTGACACTGCTATGGTAAAGGTTTGCTGGTTTAGGCACAAAAAACGATTAAACATTTTAATCACGATTAATCACATGATTTCCCTGATTAATTATTAGATTTTGCATATAACAATGCGATTAATTGCGCGCATTGTTATATGCAAAATCCAATAATTAATTCAAAAGTAGTGTATAGCTCAATTTTATTTTAAATGTTATGCCATATGAACGAAAGTGCCATAACATTTGTTCTGCAAACACTTAACATCAGCATTTTGTTTATACAGTAGCTGTTAAATAAAATATTTAGTGTAAATCTCAACTTAAACAATGTAATCAAAGCAAATACAAAATTAAAGCTTATTGCCACTGCCAGGGCATTAATGTTATCCTGTTTGTTGTATATAAAATAAAACTGCCCACAAAATCCTGAGCCACAATCATAACATTGAAACAGGCAATTTTTGAGATAACAGCAGACATTTTTTTTCTTTAATTAGGGAGTAGCATAACCAGTCTATGTTCAGTACCAAATGTCTCTGTTAGATCGAGGTGGAGCACAAATGTTTCAGCATAATGTCTCTCCTCTGTTTTCATTACAGTCAGAGCATGTAAATGCAGCGCCCACTGTTCATTGATATAATGCACTGTAACTCCGAGGTAATCATGGTTACCCAGTGATGGCCAGTAGTCCCCAGTGAGAGTAACACGTTGTAAAGGTGTCGCTTTTGCGTTCCTCTCCTTTTCATACAACTCGTGTATTCTTGTGATGTTGCGTCTTGAGGGAATCTCATACCTGACGTCATTTGTTGTGATTCTCAGAATGTTTCTCAGACTGACGTCCTCCACAACACTAATGGGCCTGCAGTCTGTAGCTATCCACTTCGCTATGGCATTTGTTAGCTTCTCTTGCCTTTGTTTATCTATACTTCTCCCACATGCTGCATCTAACGTAGTCTGCCAAAGCCTCGCGCTATTGTTTGTTTCGTTGAATGATTTGCTGGTATCAACGGTGTGTATTGTATTTAGGTGATATTTCAGACTGGAAGTACTCCGGTGATAAGAAAATTCATTTTTCCATTGGTTACTAATAACTTTGGTTCTGTCTACTGCACCGTCTGGAAGAACTTTAAAATGAAAATGGCCATGTAAAAGTTCCGTACCCTTCTCCATGTTTGTTGGTTTGTTTATCCGCCAATTATTTTCTTTTCCGGTTCCTGTAAGCGCGGCAGCAGACAGCACAGACTTTTACAATAATAAAAGAAATAATAAAAATGCTGTTAATGCGCAATAAAATAATTGTCAGCGTTAATTAATTAATGAGTTAATGTGATAATAACGCGTTAACTTGCCCAGCACTAATAATAACCATTTGGTTAAGGTTAGGAAACAATTGTGGACAAGGTTAAAAGAAACCAATGTTGATTGTTGGTAGGAACCAGGAAGCAAAAAGTGGTCGCATGTGAAAGTCCAACTTTTAACTGACCCATTCAAAAACCTCCATCTGCCGACTATGTGGCTCTATAACAACGTCACACTGCCTCCACCTTTGCGAGTAATAATTCGATCATACGGCCCCTAGAAGGCAACGTCACTTAAATGTCAACATAATGTTGTTTTTGTGTATTTGCTGAAACCACTGATGCCTCTTTTTTCTTGGGAGGACAGTCTTACAAATGAGGATGCCCAAGCCAAAATTAGCATTTGGGGAGAGCAGTCCTTCAACATTTCTATGGCTGCTGTTGTCTAGTTGTGAATATATAAAATTGGATCATGCTGTCGGATAGAATAAGGGAGCTAATGCAACGGAAAACAAATGTTCATGTTTGATATTTTTTGTGAGTAGTATCTATGTGTTTGTGCTCTGTGTTTTAGGCAGACGCAGGTTTTCAATTTTCACTGAATTGAAACCCCCGCTACTCATTTCCACTAACACTTGGTGTGTTTTTGACACTCGCAGAAGAAACTGTAAAATGTTACCTTCCTGGCAAGATCTTTTTCCCTGTGTAGTTAGTGTAGTTCAGCAGCTGTAAACAACGTATTTGTTCATTTTAGGGGTTTGAATTATAAATAATAAATAAAGACAGAGTGGAAAATGAAGAATAGATTTCTAGGGCTAAGATAGAGAAGTAGTGGACTTTTGACCAAAATAGAAGGGGAACATTTTAAAGAAATACATTCTCCTAATAATTCTACATGCACCATCAGACATAGACATTCATATCATAAACACACTGTGTGTGTGTGTGTGTGTGTGTGTGTGTGTGTGTGTGTGTGTGTGTGTGTGTGTGTGTGTGTGTGTGTGTGTGGGAAGAATGGTGTTTTTTATCTCCAGATGGTTGACTGAGACTTGGCTGGTTGGTACAAAGAGTCAGAGAGAGAAAAGCAGGCAGAAGGCGTCTTTTCTACTTGAGCTTGACTAAATGTGTGTGTGTGTGTGTATGCGTGCCACGTCTGCCAACCTGCCTGTCTGTGAATGTGTACATGTGTGTACGTGTGTGTGTGCATGCATGTGTCTGTGTGTGTGATTGACCTTGAGGAAGGAGGCTCAGTTGGAGGAGAGAGGGATGAGGAACCCCCCCCTCACCCCCCACTGTGCCCCCCCCCACCCCGGGCAAAGAACGACTGGCTTCTCATCCTCCTCCTGTCCTCTCTTTTCTTCTTCTTTCTTCCCCTATCCATTTCTTTTCTGTCCTCTTTTCTTCTTATATATACTCTTGCTCCCTCTTTTTTCTCCCGTTTTTCTCTCTTCTCCTCTTTTCTTCTTGTTTCATCTCCTCCTTTCCTCTCCTCTCCTCTTTCATTTCCTCACCTTGTTTCCTTCCGTCTCCTTATTTATTTATGTCCTCTCTTTTCCCATTGCCTCCTTGTCTCCTCTCCTTTCATATTCTCTTGTTTCCCCTACTCACTGCTCTTCTTCTTTTTTGTCCTTGTTTCCTTTCCTGTCTTTCTTTATGTTTTCTCCTCTCCTTTCATGTTTCCTTGTATCCTCCTCTCTCCTCGGTTCTTCCCCTCTCCTGTCCTCTGTTTCCTCTTCTCTCTTCTCCTCTCCTCTTTTCTCTGTTTCCTTTCCTCTCCCCCTTTAATCTCATCTTCTTTTCAATTGTCTCCTTGTCTCCTCCTCTACATTCGTCTTCTGTCTTCCCCCCTTTTCTCTACTCTCCTTTTCCCACTGTCTCACTTCCTATCTTCCTTTCCTTTGTCTCATCTCCTCTCCCTTTCCTCTCCTCTCCCCATTGAATAACTGTGGACACCTCCAACAATCCCTTTCAGCTGCCAAGGTGCTCTGCATGAAAGAGAAGAAATGAAGAAGAAAGAAACAGACATGTCTAAAGAAAAGGAGAGCAGGGAATCAAATGCCAAACTAAAAGCTCTTTGAAAAGCTTTGGAGACTGCAGGATGTCCGGGGGGTAATTTAAAAAACCTGCCACGGGAAACGGTCAAAGAAGAAGGTGTGACAGTCTGTCTTCGATATGCTTCATATTCACAAAGGGTCCGAAAACAGGGCTTTGGTTCCTTTACAACACTTGTATCAGCATGTTTCAGTGTGTTACAGACTGTTTTCTTTTATGTGATTTGGTTTTGTTCTGTTGTCCTTTCAAATAATGCCATGGATGTGGATTCTTTACAGGGTGTTTGTTTGCTGCTTCACATTTTTTGTTTAGTCACTGGTGGAAGTGCACTGAATCTCTATCTGTCTTTCTCTTTCACTCTGGCGCTCTCATCCTTCCCTCTACAATCACATGGTTCAGAGTAAAAGGAATTCAAGTTAACATTTTTTTTAACTTGGCAACCCTTAAAAAACACGGAAAGATGTTGAATTTAAGGGTCCTGACCCACCAAGCCAACCTCAAAGAAGAAGAAAACTTTTTATGTCTTCTGTTTTTTTTTTGGTGATTAATGTTTTGTTAACAACAAAACTAACCCCTACTTTCCACCAGGCGCATCTGCACTGCGTTCCGGAGGCACCACGCCCCCCGCGAGAAATCACAGCCATTCAAGGCAATGCTTGATATTCCACCAGCTGGGCCAAGTGTCCCAGAAGTGTGCGTGAAGCGGCTCCTTTGGAACTGAACTGTTTGGAAAGCCAAACAGTTCAAATACACGTGCTTTCTCACACGTAAACGCGGCTGGTCTATTTTTACGCGAGCCGCGGGCCATTCGGACAGCCAGGCAGGAAGTGAAACAGTGAGAGCATTCAGTCAATTTACCAAAAAACACCCCCCAATATCATTTATGTCTCGTTTACAACACCACGGACAACGACAGTTTCATCTTGGAGGTTGAAAAACATAATACAACATCACAGATGTTTTTTTTAACACCAGAAAAGAGAAGGCATGAAGTTTAACTGCAGGAGTGCTTGGAGTGGAAGGTAGATAAACACACGATTGTTCTGTAAAGTACTAAAGTACTTGTAGAGACAATAAAATCTGCGAGTCGGACAGCACGCTCCGCAGACACTCCCGGTGTGGTATGGCGCGTGGCGGAGGACGGAACAAAACTGGAACGCAGCACAGACTCGCCCAGTGGAGAATCAGAGTAACAAGACACAACACATGCAGGGAAGTATCCTCTAACAGAATCATAATAGCCTGTACAGCTTAGTGTTTAAATAAGAAATTACAAACAAATACATGTTTGACCTCCTCTTGAATTACAACCATTTGCAGACATGTGGTAGTCATAAGCGCAACAGGCCATGCTTTATACTCCAATAGGAGGCGTTCATGTAATGCCAATCAGATCAAACTCACGCCCAGTTGCCATTAGTAAAATAAGCTAGGGAAAATTAAGTGAACCAGTGAGTCGTGCTGAGAAGAAAATTACGACACCGTGCTGAGAAGTAACATGCAGAAACATTTGGCATTCAGAACTGTAAAAAAAGCAACCGCATTACAGCCTTTATGACAACAAATTTGAAATCACCTGTTAGCCCGTCAAACAGTAAGGCAACAGAGGCACAGCAAATCAAAGGACAATAGAATTAGACTATGTGGGTGGCATTCCAATTACAGTATGATGAATCAATTACATGTTAGTTCTTATTTGTTATCACTTGACTTTTTGAAGAAACAGCCTTAAAGCATGTTTGTAGGCATGCACAGTCTGCAGACACTCGTGGAAATGTATGTCACACAGACCCTTACAGCTATGCGGATATGGAAAGTATAATTTGCCCTTTTAGTGCCATGTCTGTGATTTTCCTAGCATTAATAGGCAAAAATTGTGGAAAAACATGTGTTGGCAACAATTTAAAGAGCTCAAGGGTCCCCTTTATATGTCCAATGTTCATAAATATTATGAATGTTAGCCTAAATAAGTCGAGGGTGGTTTATTTCACGAGCAGTGACAAAACTACTACTCAGCAATACCTAACACACCACTCATGATCATATATGACATGTACATCTTTTTAAAAGGTTGTCACCTTGAAGGGTACCATACCGTGAAATTTGGATCTTTGGGCCATAGATCACTCTCTCTCTCTCTCTCCCTCTCCTCCCCACCCCCTCTCTCTCTCTCTCTCTCTCTCTCAACTGACTCATGGGTTCAAACAGTGACAGCCTGTGAGAGGTTTTACTGTTTACACTCCTCTATCTGCACAGCACACAAACACTCATCTACTGAACTCGTGCCAACATACCTGAAGTCACAGTGTCACTCTTTGCTGTGTGATGTGTGTGTGCTGAGGGAATCCTGTGTGGTAGGAGTGTCAGTGCAACTCTTCAAACACCCCTTCCGTATGAAGCACAGCCTCTGGTTTTGTCTGCTCCATCTATCTTCTCCTTGTTTCCACTGTGACATTTAAAAGAGCGGAGGAGGAGACACAAGAAGAAGCAGGAGGAGACCTTTATCAACGGAGTGTATCTAATAATTTTCCTCTTTGTCTCCCTTAAAACTCCCTGTGAGTGTTCAGTAACTAGACTGGTGTTCCTTGCTGTGTAAAAGCTGTTATATACCATTCATAGTATAAGCAGTTCATCAATTATTATATCAAATTTTAAGTAAGTCAGTGATGTGCAGTAAATCATCCGTGAAGGAGATAGATAGAAGCATCGATCATATATCATTTAAATTGTGAATGAATGAAAAAGTATTCCCATTTGATCCTTCACTGAACCCCATCCCCACTTAGTTACTGTTGATATGCCCGGCAAGCTTCGTAGTGCAGCACATATGCATTTTGATATAACACAATTCAAAACTCACAAAAACTTTCAATACAATGGGTACCTTAACCTCAGACACGGTAGACAGAAGTAGATTTTCATTCTTTCCATTCTTTCCATTTTGTTGAAACAACAACTATATCCTTGACAGATTTCATTAGCTGTAGCTAGCAAACTATGAAACTAGAACTCTAGAACTCTAACATGCATAACATGCACAAATGCAGTTTAATTCCGTGGACTTTTGGCTGTGGTTTTTGGAAAAGCAATAAAATAAGACACGACACTCCAAAGTCCTTGTACACTGAATATTTTTTCTCACTAAAGCTCCATACGCACTGCTTCAACATGTACAGGAATACACAACTTGACAAGCCTGCTGTGACTTTGGGGCCGTCCACACGGAAAAACGTTTTGTGCAAACGCACATGTTTTGCATCGTTTGGGCCGACCGTCCAGACGAATCCTACAAACGCACTGCCAGAAAACGCACTTTTTTGAAACCAGGTCTCAGGGTGAAAAAAATCCGAAAACGGCTCTCGTTTGGCTTCGGTGAATATGGATCCGTATCGATGATGTCATCGCCACACCCCTCTTTTACACCCTCTCCCACGGCCGCTGACGCACACACAACTGCGGTGAAGCTAAGCAAGCATATCCCATCTCCGTGGTCAAACCAGCTCACTTCATCTAAATACTGTGTCTCTGCTCCCTGACCCTTCCCTCTGGATTCTACACAAGATATATTGCTAACGTTATGTAGCCAACATTAAACATCGCTAAAGTAGCTGACTGCTCCAGCAGCGAAGTAACCATTGATGTAACCTTAACGTTAGCTGCTATGGCTATCTGTTTATAAAGTGGAAGTAGATAACTTATCAACTAGCTAGCTAATCTGTCTGCTTATCAACTCCTTGAACGGATTATAGTAACTTTTACCACGGCTTATTGTAGAAAGGCTACTGCAAGAAAAAACGTATAGATTATTAAAAAGACATCATTCATGGATCATTTATGTTTGTTTGACTCTGCCGATGTTAGAGCTAGCGAACGTTAGCACGCTAACGTTAGCTCGCTGCTAGCGTGCTGCAATCATGCAAAATAAAAAGCAAACCAACAGCACATTATACAACGTAAACAAAGACATTTTCTTGCGGCGGCCTTTATAAAATGAGCAGTGGTGAAAGTTATTATAGTCCACGGACGTATTAAGAGAAAATTATAATCTAGCTAGTCATGTTATGATGGGAAGTGGAAGTGACCATGCTCTTCTTCTCCGTTTTTTGGTGAATTTCTGTAGCAGAAACAGCGCCACCTATAGGCCCGGCATATGAAGTAGCGTATTGAGTCATTTACAAGTGGATTCGTTTGGACGCAACTATTCTTGAAACGAATCCAGGGAAGACGGGTAAAAAAAAGATCGTTTTGGTACGTGTGGACGGGGCTTTACTCCACAGCGCTGTGAAGTAAGGTCTCCTCTCCATCCAAAAGTCCAAACTCCGCAGTTTTGGGGACAGAGCATTCTCCAGAGCAGCTCCCAGGCTCTGGAACTCCCTCCCCCAAGAGATCCGCACCTCTGAGTCCCTCACCATCTTCCAGTCCCGCCTCAAGACCCATCTCTTCAACTCTGCCTACCCATAGCCCCCCTGCCCCCCCTCCATTTTTCATCTGAATCTTGTTTTGTTCTACTTGTTTTGTTTTGTTTTGTTCTACTTGTTTTGTTATGTTTTTAATCTACCCTGCCCTGTAAAGCGACTTTGAGTCCATGAAAAGCGCTATATAAATTCAATTTATTATTATTATTATTATTGCTAGTCCACACATTCTAGGACAGGAGAAAAAAATCCCGCTCTGGGTTGTTAGCATTTCTTTAAACCAATCACAATTGTCTTTGCTCTTACCAGTGTATCGCTGTGTGTATTTTGTCCGTAACAAATCCCTGCCAATAGGCCCCAAAAGGTCCCAGAGAGTAAATGCTGTAAACATATTCTTTGTATGTCGTTACAATCATTCCCAGAAAGAACCAAGCAGGTCTGCCCCATTGCACATTCTTCAAAACTTGCCATTTTCAGCGTGTAGCTTGCTAGCTCGAAGTTTGTTGTTTCCTGAGGCAAAGGGATTTTGAAAACGGCAAAACAGACAGCGGAAGGTGAGGGACATCTGGCATGTGAGGCTTTATCCTTGAAATGTACTTCCGTTGATCCAGACTAGCTGCGACAGTTGCTAAGCTATGATTAGACAGTTGCTGTTTGGGGGGGGAAGAGCGGTTTAGTGAACAGTCTTCACTTTAAATTCAGTTGTGAAAGTAGACCTACCAGAAAATATTAAACAAATCAGTCATTTTATTTATTTAGCAGTGACATTGCACATTATTTGACATTATTATTATGTTAATCATTTTCATCAACATTAAAGCACATGTTGATCTTGGAACTTACTCAAAGCATCTAGCCAGTTTGGTTTTTACTGTCTCTCCTCAAAAACCCTTTGCAAACAATTACAAAAAAGGGGTCAAATCAATTCAATCAGTGAACTACTTAAATGTTACATACCATTCCGCATGATATCTGACTAACATCTGTATCATGCTAAAACAAACAAAAATCTAGATAAAGTGTCTTTACATTGGGTTCCCACATCTTACATCCCCCCTATGAGTTTATTCATGTATTGACAAGGAACTTTATTACTGCTTTGCATCTGCAGAGAAGAAACAGGCATCTCATTTTTCTGTCTGTGCATCCTAGTTTCTACATTTAATGTCTAAGCAGAGCAGCTCCTCATTTCCCCTGAGCAGAGACTGAGTGCATGCAGAGGTGGAGTGGGAGGCGAGAGGAGGCGAGCGGCAGAAAGGCCTAAGCAGGGCTATTTTTATGAGGCACATAATAAAGATATGGAGATGAAGCATCTATATGCTACCTGAGGACCTTCTCTCTGCTCCCAGTCTGGCCCGACAACCCCTTCTCTTGTTTCTGCTCTCCGGCACCCGTTGAGGATAGAGAGAACATGCTGAGATGAATGAGTGTAATAACCCTACTGTCAGGAGAGAGAGAGCAGCGAGGAGGGTCATGATGGTGTAAACACAGGAGCGAAAGCGTGCAGGTCTGCGCTTCTATTTTTACTACGGCACAGTGGGGGTGAGAGGCGGGGGAAGAGAAAATGGGATAGAGGGAGGGAAGAGGAAGTGGTATGAAAATGTGTGTTCTGCATTATTCATTGGCCCAGAAGAGGAGCATGGACGGCGGCTTGGATAAAGTCTGCACACACACACACACACACACACACACACACACACACACACACACGATTGTATTTCTATATCCATGAGGACACTCATTGACATAACACATTCCCTAGCCAGTATAAACTTAAAGGGGAATTTCACAGATTTTACATATTAAAAAAACATATAAATTAAATGTGTAATGTGTAAGGGGTCACTCACAGTGATAAACCCACAGTGAATTATCAGCAGCTCTGCAGCTCTACTAAGGTTTTCGGCCTCTTTTAAGTCAGTTGATTTTGCAATACATTTCAGGTGTAAGGAGTAATAATAAGATGTTCTGTAATCAAAGAGTACTGGTAACAGCCTTAGCCTAACTAGTAGCCTACATACAGCAGAACAAAACTAGTTATAGTACGTCCTACTTTACCTAATACTTTAAGTAAAGTAAAATAAAGCATGGTGTTCATTATTGTTTGTAAGCTGTGTTGCTCTTCTGTTCGGTGTCTATTTGCATTTATGTGCTATGTATTTATCTGTTATTTGCGTTTGTGTGTGTCTGTTTGTACCTCATTTAGATTTCAATTTTTGTTTTTGACTGTTTCTCTTGGGTCGTATATGCATCTCTGTTTCACAGCAAGTTTATGGATTTATTGATATTAATATCTGATACTCTGATATCCTCATGTCTTTGTATCACTGTCCTGCGCTGTGTGTGTTTGTTCATGGATGCTGTATTATTTACATGTGTGAGTGACCTTCACAGGGTTGTGTCACCGCCAGTAAAGCCTTCTGTGCTGGAACTGTGCAGTTTTTTCAACCCTCTCCCTCTTTCAGACTGGCAAGAATATCGTGTTTCCTCACGATGGAGATTCAAGAATCACGACAGCTTTATGTTTACCACTGAAGTCTTACAAACTCACATGATAGTGATGTTCAGCAGTGGCTTTGTGGTTTAAATAGGCTCTGCCTGCTTATGTGATATGTCAAATATAAGCCAGGGTGTCATGAAAATAAACAAAAGGACAGTGCAGAACTGGGAGACATTATCCAGACTACAAAGGTACTGGGTAATGATCATAGACTGTATAAGGTATTGATTCTTGAAAACAGTCACTTCCTTCATCCATTCATCATGCACTAAATTTATATACACACTTTTATACAGATAAAATAACGAGAATTTAATGATCTTTAGAGGTGCTGATGGATGATTGTCTCAATGAGAGCCTTTAAATAATGTAAGAAACACAAATTACATTAATGTAACTTTCCTGGTGAAATCATTCAGTCATATTCAGTAGGATTATGGCCTGGTACACCTTTTCTCTGAGGCGCCATGACATCACTTTTACGCATAATGAGTGTCTGTAACTCTAAATGTCTTGTGCATCATTTTAGACACATTTGGTACGTTTGGAAACTTTGGTTATAATAGTCAATGGAAGATGGAGCCACCAGTGTCTGTCAGAGAGTAAGTGGTTAATTAATCCCAACAAATGAGGCATTAACATGATTGTATGAGTGGCAATAAACCAGTTAAATAGGATGGTGAAATTGTATCTTTCTACCTTGTCAAGTTCCTCTTCATAGGCTATCCCCTGTGTCCTCCACTACTGCACCACCTGGCACAGAGTTATTAATTTATTTTATCCTGTAATGGGACTCTTCATGATCTATGATTCATTGGTGGCTGTGGTGAAACCGTGGCGTCGCGCCACCTGTCCACTCACCTCTCCACTTAGCTCAGCTCACCTCCATTCGACCCTGGGACCTGAGCCGACAGCAGAAGTGTCCTGCAGAGACACATAAGACAGAGAGACAGACACCAAGGCAGAGACAGAGATAAACAGAGAGTATGTGAAATCTATCTGCAGCTGCTCGGCTATTGGCCAGGATGCTGCTGCTATAACATCCTTAATCTGACTGGCAAGGCCTGATGCTGATCTGACAGCTCCTGCTGATGTACTGTGGAGAGAAGAGATAGGAGCCAAACACACACACACACACCATCATTCTTGTCTTGTTGCACCGCCCCCAAGTCCCAAAGACATTTCATGATTTCGGGATGTTTTACTAAAATCCAGAAAGGTGGAAGAAGTATTCTAACCAGTCCTTTTAAGTTAAATGACATATGTTCTGTCACTATCGACATCATATGTTTGTATCTTCCAAAACTGTTGTGAATTTCTGGTGGAAAAATAAATCAGTTTTTATGATGCAACACTATGGTTAAAGTTTCAGGAAATCATACGTTTATAACTGAAAACCTGGATTAGAAAATGAAAGTGTGGAGTTTGAAAGATATGGGCATTGACACCATTGCATTATGGGAAATTGATGATTCAGTGTTTTTGTAGTTGGACTCTTACTAGGGCTGCCATTTTAGGATCTGGGCTTCTGACTTTTTATTTTTTTTATTGGTCTATTGTGAGTCTGCCAACTTTATGGAAGTGGAATACTAAATCACTGGAGCACCACTGTAATTACAAGTACCAACACTATAATGTAAAAATACTCACATAATACAAGTAAAAGTTGTGCATTTAAAGTTTCACCTCAGTGAAAGTATGAATATATATTATATTTTTTAGATTATTATTACTGATATTACAAGGGCTTGTCACAGAGGAGCTACTTTTTTACTTTTAGGTTTATGTGTATTGTATCCAAGCAATTGAAAAAAGTGTGCATTTTGATCATTGGTTGTAAGTTTTGTGTCTAGAGTTTTGAAAAATTACATCAAGGTTCTGAAATTAGTGCAAAAGTGATTGTAAAAATGATGAGCGTGTTGGCATCACTGATGCTTGGAAAAATGCAGCCGATTGTTGGAGTGGAAAGCAAATATATAGAAGTATATCTTCATCAATTTCCCTCATCTTTACATCAAGCCAGTTTTCTCCTGTATTGTTTTTGTATGAAGGTGACAAACTGATTACCCTCTCTTTGTCATTTCCTTTTTCCCCCTCAAAGGAATCAAAGATAAAATGTTCTTCATCTATTAACACATTATATTTCAGATGATTGTCTATTCATTTAATTACGATGTGCTAAATGGTTTATTAGCCTATAGTATTAATACGGATTATGGGAAAAGTGTTTACTGATGTTTTTCTGTAAGAAAATATCAACATAATTTTGTAATAGTACATTGATAATGTTACATAAAGCAGAGACACAAAACAAAATGATGCATGATCAGTACTGACAGTCCCACAGCCCTTTGATCCTTTTTCTGTCCTGTGTGTGTGTATGTGTGTATGTGTGTGTGTCTGTGTCTGTGTGTGTTTGTGACTGGAATAGCAGGTGACTTGTTTTGGTGCTGAGCCCCATATGTGCTACGTAGAAGTGAATACATACGTGTGTGTGTGTGTGTGTGTGTGTGTGTGTGTACGTGTGTGTGTGTGTGTGTGTGTGTGTGTGTGTGTGTGTGTATGAGTGAGTGAGAGTGTGTGTGTGTTTGTCTAGCTAATCACGTGTGGCTGAGTGCACTCAACAACAACAACACCCCATCACCAGACAGACAGGCTGGCCGGCAGGGACCCCTGTTCACCATCTGTATGTGTGTGTGTTTGTCTGTGTCATTCTCACACACACACACACACACACACACACACACACACACACACACACACACACACACACACACACACACACACACACACACACACACACACACACACACACACACACACACACACACACAAACACAGACTGGTGGTAGTGATGGTCTGGTCTCCACCTGTCCCCCCTGTCATTACCCAGGAGGTGATGGAGGGGAACAGAGAGAGAGACGAGGGAGGATGAAGAGGAGGGGGAAAGGAGGAGAAAACAGTTGAGATAAACAGAAAAAGAAAAGAGACAGAAAAAGCAGAGACCTCAGTGTGACATAGTCACAGGTGAAGAAACCAGAGAGAGACATTGAGAGACTGCAGAAAAAGCCCTGATGTGACAGAGACAGAGAGGCAGGATGAGATCAGACAGGCTGCAATGTGGATGGTGAGGGAAAGGATGGATCAAAGAGGAACCATGAGGGACAGCAAAAGTAGAGAGGAAAGAAAGGTGAACGGTTTCAAAATACATAAAGAGGCCCAAAAGTCTGTTATGTAAAGTGAAACATAAAAAGTAGAGGAACAGCAAGTCTCATGTTCAAACAAAAAGCTGTGACATGTGACAAACGTTAAGCTGAAAGTAAATATTATATAAAGAAAATACAAATAAAAAAAGCTACAACCTGTTATTAATTAAAGTGTAGATATATACCAAAGAAAATGATAAAAAATAATGGTAAATGGTAAGTATTATAACCAGTAACTAAGTAGACAAATGCTTAGAAACAGCAGCATGAACTCTACCCTTAAGTTGTAGTTTAGAGTGTTAACAGCAAAGTTCAGTGGCATAATCATGGAGACGTTGCTTTTATGTTCCTCTTGATTCAAATACTGCTCTTGATACAACTAATTAGTCAGTCAATCAGTCAATCATCAATAAGTGTTGTATTTCACCTTTCATGTAGCCTGGATGCCAGCCGAACTTAGCCCCGCCCACAACATTTGAGGTTGGGAAGTTCGACTAGATTCTGAGTATGACCACGTCAGGCTACCTTTTATGGGTTAGTGCAGTTCAAAGTGCTTTACTGGTGACAAACTAATAGGACAGTAGAAATATGATGGGAGATTAAAAGTGAAATAAAAAATATATAAAAAAAGATCTTTAGATACATACTATTTTGAATAACCATCTGAGAAACTGGGCTGGGATATTGATGATGTTTTGTGTATCTGTTGATGAGAAGTCTAATTTTCCTTGTTTTGGCTGTGGAGTTCCTCAGGGGTCATTTCTGGTTGTTCCTGTTTTATTTTCCCTCTACATGCTCCTTTTGGTCACATTGTCCATTGATTTGGTTGTCTATTATCAATGCTTTGCTGATGATATTGCTCTACATATTTCTAACACCCAGTGAGCTCTCAAATTTAGTTATTTTAATAACTTTAAATACTTATTTGCATGTACTGTCAATATGAATTGAGTTACCAGTGGAGTAGTCAAGTCTCAAATACCACTTGAGCATTAAAAACTTGAAAAATATCCTTTTTAAAATACATTTAGAACAGATGAAAAAATGTCATTAATATGTGATTAATCGCGAGTTAAGTAGGACACTCATGCGATTAATCGCGATAAAAAAATCGATTGACAGGTGTAGTACAAAGTCATTGTAGAAATATATAATTACTGTTATTTATAGTTATAAAATATTTAAACTTTCCCTGTTACACACCATTTTAGCTTTATCTAAAAGCTAGAAGAAATGGCCATGTGCAATTACAAGCTAATACTCCTTACACATTTTCACCACATATGACTTATTATATCTTTTTAAAAATGTTTAGCACATTTGCCCAACAGGCCACTAATCAAGGAAGGAACGGATTTAGCAGATGCTTACATTTTCAGGATCTGAGCTTCTGTTAAAATGCAAACAGGCTGTTGCAAACAATTTTCTCTCTGACATAACCAGCATATTAGTTTCCCTTTAATGCCTGCTTAACTGACCATGGTACGATTACAAAAATACACTATCTCTAAAAGAAATAAGATGATAAAAATGATACTGATAGTGTTTTCTCTGGATATCACTGCTGTCAGGCTCTGTATCTTTGGTTGAGGGCACACTTTGCAGAGTGAATATGGTTCTTACATATTGGTGTGATGAAGCAGTTCATTGTCCATCTGTTTTGTGTTTAACTCCCTCCATCTGGTGCAGCAATGCTGTAACAGAACAGCTATTTTATTGTTTCCTCTTATTCAATGTTGCTTCCCTCCTTAAATCTATTTTACAGTTAATACCAAAAAGGTTTGTTTTTTTTAAATTCTGACTTTAATTACAGTAATGACCACTTAGGTTTGGATGTAGGTAGGCCAGCAATTACTACATAATCGCCTGATTGCAATTATTTGAACTGACTGTGATCATTTTGCATAAGGATTTCCCAATTAAGGAAAATTACAAATGTGACAACAAATGGAAAGTGAATTATGTGCGTATTCATCAGCTAGGTAAATAAAGTGTCTACCTGAGCACGAGGTTCCAATGTCAGGAAAAAAAAAAACATTTGAAAAAGATGTCTAGATCTTAAGGCCATTGAGCAGGTTCTTTGGTTTCAGCTCATATGAGACCATATATGTTGCTTTCCGAAGCAAGATGATGACAGAGAGATGCCAGTAACGGCTCTCATGATTCAAGAGTCTCCCATACAGGTGCAGCAGTGTGTTTGACAGCTCTTGGGAAAGTTATGCTGGAGTTGTTGCTTTCATCCAGAATTTCTAATTTATTCACATAAAAATGTTTGGATGGAAACATGGTGTTATAAGATTAGCGTGGGTCAGGAATAGCTCAGGGCATTCAGGGCATCAAAGGGTACATGTGTACCAAATGTAATGTTTGTACACAAATGAGAGACAGTTTTCCTTTCATTTTATGTTTTGCTTAACTTTTAGGGCACAATAACTTATAAAAGTAAGAAGGAACCTTGAACTCATGCACTTCTGTTCTTTTCTGTGTTTTGCAGCACGAGGGTTAACACAGGGTTAAATCAAGTTTTCAAAGTTGCTGCAAGCTTGGGAAACACACACACACACACACACACACACACACACACACACACACACACACTTTCCAGGAACCATCCTATCCCTCAGGCTCACCCCAATTCAGATGTCATATGTGTATTCTCCCTGGATCAAAGGGAGGTCACGTTAATTAGCCAATTTCACACTCTCAGTCACATACACACACATGCTCCACTGTCACGCAGCCATGTTAATTAAAGACTTTAGACCACAGCAGGGAGAACCAATCAGAGCTCGTCGTCGAGGGTTACAGGCCTGTTTATGAGGAAGTCTGACTGTTGATCTGCTGTGAATTTCACAGCAAACACAACTCTATTACAAAAGGTGTTGATGTTTCTTGTCACATATACAGTATTATAAGTCATACATTTACATTTACATGTAGTCCAAACATAGATAATGAGATAATAACAGTTGCCCCAGGCTGCTAAAAAGCTCTTTGTCTGATCAGGCCTTGTCACTACTACCACGGCTAATTACCACAGCCAGTTCAAACATCATCTGAGTTTTAAAGTTTACCTGTGAGCGGTTTAACCTGTGTTCAGTTTCAAAACATAGCATCAAGCATCACTATTGTTGCTATGGTTACCTGCTGTTACATAAACCTTGCACACTGCTTTAAAACAGTGGTAGCACCGTCCACTATGACCATGGTTGTGGTGTCCTCATATCTGATTTTAACAGACAACTGCAAACCAAATCAGAAATAAATAAATAAAATAATAGAAATACTTTTCTATGCTCCTGTATCGTTGCCCTTAATTAGTTTTCATAGCTGTTACTAGGCAACAGCTTCCCTTGTTGCAGTAATAATTATTCCAAGCCTGACAAAGATAATGTTGACACCAAGACTGATTGGAGTGTTTAGTTCAAAACAAAATCAATAAACAATACATAAATATTGATGGTCATAATATGAGCAGGATAATCTATTTGTATATATTTACGTAAAGAACAGTTCATCTTCCAAGATTCCCTCAACTGAGACACAACCAACTATAAAAAAGGCCCAAAAGATTATGAACTTTGCAGCCTATGACAAAGTATTCCATATTTTCCAATATTTTATATGCCTGCTGCATGGTATCTGTTTACACATGTGCATATCAAAGACTTTGGCCATCTGTGCGTGTTTCTGCATTTCTTGTGTCTCTGCATGATCCACACCTGGTCTCTCTCACGCACGCACGCACGCACGCACGCACGCACGCACGCACGCACGCACGCACGCACAGGATTAAAAAAAACATGATGGACTCTTCAGAGGAGGTAATTATCTCCACTTGAGTTTCTGTGCACGATAGTCGCCGGACGACACAATCTTCTGAACATAGCCATACTGACAAATACAGAGAGAGTTTTGTGGAGCTGATAGTCTTAATTAGCTTTGTAGCAACTCATTTGGCAATGGCTTGAATGTAACGGACGTTCATTAATATCAAAAAGTTACTCACTAAAGCTTTAACTCCTCATCAAGCACCATTACCTGGTCAAAATTTCAATTTGTCCAATATCTTACTTATGCCTGCAGATCCAATGACATTCCCATCAGCCTCAGCTGCACTTTGTGTTTAGTGTTGTGACTGCCCGATCTGTACCAGGAACCCAATTTGTTCGAAGCATGTGCGTAGATGGTCGAGGTTAGGGACTGACCTTGAATGGTTAGGGTTAGGATAGCCCACTGGTCAGGGGGTGGGACCTGAACAAATCTGGTTTTCCGTACGGATCGGGTACTGACAAATGTTAATCAGCAAACGTTAGCATACTAATACACTAAACTAAGATGGTGTACATGGTGAACATTACACCTGCTAAACATCAGCATGTTAGCACTGTCATTGTGCTGTAAGTACAGCCCCACAGAGCCGCTAGTACGGCTGTAGACTTGTGTTGTTCCATTGTCAATTAATCTTTTAATGTATAAAATGTCAGAAAACAGAGAAAATGTATATCTTCAAATTTGTTATTTTGTCCAACCAACAGTCTCAAACCCAAAGATATCTAATTTACAATCATACAAAACAGAGAAAAACTGCAAATCTAAAAATTTTGAGAAGCTTGATAAATGACAAATGAAGTAATCAAAATTCTTGCCAATTAATTTCCTATCCCTCAAATAATCAATTAATCAACCAAATGTGTCAGCAGTTGATACTACACGGCTTGTCCATGTGGAGTTGTATTAGGTTATAAATAATACGTATAATGATTTTAAACAATTCCACAATACAGTACTCATGAAAATGATGATGATCTCTCTGTGAGACACATGCCTTTATAAAGACACTGAAAAAACATTGAATAATATCTACTGATATTGAGAGCTTCCAAACAAGAAATTGTTATAAATCTAAGCTTGAAGCAACACCCCCCGCCCCCACCCCCACCCCCATGTACAAAGATGAAGCCCTGCTGCTGAATTCTAGGCATGCTCCCTCATTGATCCTGCTCTGCTCTGCCCTGTTCTGTCTTCACTGATATTGCTGTGTTAAATTGACTATAAATGGATGGCACGTTGCTGTAACATAAAAGGTCAGAGGTCAAACCCTCTGGATCCTAAACAGCCTCAGGCAGCTGCTGCTCCCTTTGACCTGAGGACCTTGATGAAAGAGGCTCGGAGGATGGAGAGAAAAGGACAAAGGATGGAAAGGGAAGAGAGAAGAGACTGATGGACAATAGGTCAGTATTGCACCTTCAAACACACAAATACATGATGCCTCTTTCATACATAATAATGCAGGCACATTTTGAAATTATTATTTTTCCTCTTAGATTTGGCCTTCAATTAACACTCAGCCAGCAGATTCCACACCCATGCTTTTCAAAAATGCTGTTCACATTGAATACATAGAAAATGATGGCCTTGCCTTTATGTGGCAAACAGCTTTTTTTTTTTTTTTTTTAAACACAGTTGTAAGGCTGTAAAGCTTCAGATCAATGCACATGGTTAAATCATAGCAAAAAACATTTACTATGAATATACCAGACAAGATAGAAACCAGGGCCTCCACTATACTTTTTGCCGTGCTACATAAACATAAATCACTAATGCAGAATTATCATATATAAACATAATAGATTAGGGAGTTCCATTGTCAAGAGAATATTCATATAATGTATAATTTTAAGACATCTTAAACAAGACTGGATGCCGTTTTAAACTTTTGATAAATAAATTATTGTTGAAGAATAGCTCAGTATATCTTAATTCAAAACTCACATGATGTATGCATGTACCAGTGTCTGTGCAAAAATAATTGTGTCACAGTTCAGGCACAGGCGAGAAAGAGAAAGAACACATGATGCAGGTTGAATAAAAACAGCTATAATCAATATTTTTAAATTAACAGTTGGGGTCACCTGTAGTGACCAACCCTCAGTGAATTATCACAGTTCCCCTCAGCTGTATGGAGCTTTTCGGCATCTTTCAGCTCATTGTTTTAGTTTTCTGGCCCACAACTTTTACTGTTCTGGTTCACTCTCACCTCTTTTAGTGTCATTTTCAGAAAGTGAAAAAAGCTCCAAAATCCGACCATACACTACTTATTCAGCACCAAACGACAAATAGACAGAGATAGCGACAGGCCAGTAAACATGGTGGAGTATTTAGTTGCTAAAGAGACAGATATTTTCCAGAGGAGGAAAAACAGAGCTACAGTAAAAACCAGAAACATGACTCCAAATGCTGGTTGCTCCATATGTGCTTAATGTGTAAATAGGCAACATGTTGACCATATCTAAATATAACTTCTGTTATGATTTGACACTATAAATACAATTGAATTGAATATCAATTTAAAAGAGCACAGTGGCAAAAACAAACAAACAAACAGCTATTTGCACATTTAAAGGGACTTTACAAGAGGCAATAGTGGCAATCTTAGACAGTCAAAGCAGGCAAACCAATCCAACAGGCAGGTTTACCGTTCAGGGAACAGGATCCTGACAAGCAGAAATGTCTGGAAAGTTATGGCAACAAGAAAACAGAAGCAACCTAGCAACAAGGTACAGAGGCCAGAGAGCAGGTATTTATACTGGAGGTAATGAGGAGCAGGTGTGCTGTGGGTGTGGAGATAGGTGACTTAGGTGGGAACACACTGAGGGCATCTGGAGGACAGCTGGGGAATGAGAATGTGAGGAAAGATGCGCAGGGAACACAGTAGTGAGTGTAAACCCAGTACAGACCCAGGCACGTCTGGCTCTACCGCACCACATTACATTTATGTGCAAGGAGGAAAATGTAATTGTTGTCTGAAATATGTTGTACCTGATTCCTGTTACCTTCCTAAAACATAATGAAGTGCTATGAGTGTTCAAACTTAATCATGAAAACATGAGTCATGCTTTAGTTAATTTTGAATGAACTCATTAATAACAAAAACATAATTCAGGATGTATCACATTTCTGTTTCTTTTCCGTATTTAGTTTTGTTATTATTCTTATTTCTATTATATCTATTATTTTACAATTTATTTATAAAATTTCCTTCCAATTTCTTGTTGCAAACTAGTATACTACTATAAAAATTTTGTTTTGTTTTTTATGGCCAGTGAAAAAGGAAGGATGATGAGCCATGTATGGCCTTCATGTAATGCCTATCTAGCCATTGCATAGTGCAGATTTCTTGTTTTAATGTTTTATGCTCTGAAAAACAAACATTTAGAGCTCTTTTAGAGATCAGATCATATAGGTGGACGGTGAGCTTTAAGAAACTGATCTTGAAATGCATGAACACACATAAACTGAGCTTTCAAATGTAACCCCATTAGTGATGACATGGTATATTACTATGACTGCAGTGCGAGTTCATCCATGACTTCTACAGCAGTGCAGCTGATTAAAGCAATAGAACTTGTTCACAGCTCTATGTACCCTTTAAAGAGCGGGGCACACCAGCAGTGTGAGGCATGGAGTCAGAACTCAGAGCAAGGTTACTGAGCTGCATGAGTATCAGACTGGTAATTACTGAGGCAGTTACAACACACACACACACACACACACACACACACACACACACACACACACACACACACACACACACACACACACACACACACACACACACACACACACACACTCACACACAGAGGCATCTGACATCTGTAGGCAACTGGTGCCACGACAGCTAGCAGCTAATTGGATCATTGTCTGGAAAGGAGAGAGGAGGAGCGAGGGATGAGGGAAGAAAAAAAAAGAGAGGGAAGCAGGCAGGGGAGAAAAAACAAGAGATTAATGAGACCAACAGCTCTCAGAAGACTGCTGGGCAAGGTGAAACTCACCAGGGATAAGTGCTGAAGATAATTCATCTGTTTTCTACCAGTGATGCAAAAACTATTTATATAGGCCTATTATAACCATGGACACCGACTGTTTCTTTTTAGAATGATACCCTGCTATGTATAATATGTCATCGTTCATCATTCAGCCTGGTTTGGTGTCATAAAATAAAATGCACTGAGCTTTATAGATGGGTGCCTAGAATATTTAAATTTCCTAAGAAAATATGCAAATGCACTCTTACTTGAAAGCTCCTCCAATCAATATCTTTCAGTGAGCACATATAAAACGAAAGTGGCTGCTTACTGTGACGACCCATAGAGAATATGATCAGACAAATCTGCAGCTCTATGGGGCTTTTCACCCTCTAACTCAAAGTTTGGGTTTTGCGGCACAATTACTGTTTGGTTCAGTCACACACAATGTACCGGCTCTGCTATTCTCTTAAAGAGATACGCTAGAACGACATAGACACAACAGCAGCGCACAAGTATAAATTTTCATAACAGCGTAGGCCACCTACAACTATTAATCAGCCTTAAGACTGCAGATAGTTATTTTATCAGAGCATTACACTTTTTCTCTTCCCACAAATGGGGAGTATTTATTCTATAAAGGGACTGAAAAGGGAACTATTTTTCCTGAATAGCTGACCTTTTCTTTGTTGCAACAGGCCACATGTGTTGATCTATATTGTTGCTGAATAAAGAGGGACAAATTAGTGTGTGTTTGAGTGTATTTTTACTGGAAGCTGTAGCCAGGGGAAGAATGACTCATATGGATAGTCTAGTGAGACAATGAGGGCCACTGGAGGATAGCACTCTGCGTGTGTGAGCATGTGTGTGTGTGTGTGTGTGTGTGTGTTACAGTGTTGATTGAGGGAATGTCACAGAGCAATGAGAAGGAACCAGGCCAACTGCCACCAGAGCGCTGGCGGTCAATTTGGACGGACTGTCACAGCGGCTGGCCTCATATACGTCGCCTCCTTCCCCCTGTTGCTCTCCAAGTGCTAACAGCACACTGTGTGGATGATCAGTGTGTACGTGTGCGTGCTTGTATGTATGTGTGTGTTCACTGGCCTATATTTGACATCAGTATAGCCTTATAGCCAGATGGTAATGATGCCCCACTGGCCCCCATGTGGAACAGAAACACTGACACGTTGTGAGCGCTGTGGATGTAAAGCAGCAATGAGCAGTGACAGGACCAAAGCTTCTGCTGTCACCGCTGGACACAGTAAGGACAGGCTAACAGCGCAAATGCACACGCGCACACACACACACACACACACACACACACACACACACACACACACACACACACACAAACACACAATTTATCTGAGTTACTTCATTCTGAATGCTGAATCTCCATTAAGGTTTTTTTTTGACACACTCACTGTAGTAAGAGGGGGTTGCTGCTGCTGAACTGTATTTAAATCAAGTTTTTATAAGTAAACTGTAAGTCTTTTAGGTCTCTGAATCTTGACCTTTAAACATTTTCCTTTCAAAGCTGTGGCTATGTTAGACCTGTCTCATATAGCTTTGTATGAGAACCTCTTGAGAACTCTTGAAACTGATCTTTATTTACTGTGATGGAAAAATTGCCGACAATAAAGGGATAAAATAATGTGTTTTGGCTTGTAGTATATACTGTTCATGAGCCAATAGTACATAACAACCTGTTTTTGTGTTGTTTTGGAATACTGACCCCGTATGGCCAGATACTGCTTAGTGCAGCTTTAATTGAAAACCCAAAGTTCTCCTGAGATCAGAGATATAACATTTGGATTTGATGGATGGGCACTAAGCTCCGCATTGAGCCGCTGCAAAATAGCCAAAATAGGAACTTGTTTTGGTGGAATGTGTACGTTCAAAAGTTGTTTTAGTCATGCGAGAAAAAACTCAGATTGGACAGAAGGTCTAGCTAGCTGTCTCAATTTACCCTGCGGAGATCTGAAGACTATTTAACCATATTCCCTTACAAATCCACCAGAGTTTAAAATTCCAACATAAAGAAAGTGGAAGGAAACGAAAAGGCGGAATTTCGTGCGGCACCGGAGCAACCCGGAAGTGGAACGTCGAGGATATAGACTAGTTTTGACATGATGAGCTACAGAAAGAGGAGACAGGAGGAGACCAATCTCATCGAACTTCAAGAGGTTAAACATCAATAACTGAACCTCTAAAGGGGAATATTCTCTACAATTACTGCTTTTTGTGCATTTTACAGCTAATATAAGTTAACATTTACACATGAAGCATGCATAGTATTCCTTATTGTTTATGATGTATACATATAAATGTGGAAAAATACAGTCATCACACACACTCTGGCACTGTGTTTGTTGCTGAGTCTTCTGTTGTTGCTGTGCTCTTTGTTCCAGTTCTATCAGAGCAGATCCTCGAACAATGACCTGAGACCTTGACTCAGAAGAAACTCATTGTTTATGAGTGTGAATAGGCTGCATGTGTGTGTGTGTGTGTGTGTGTGTGTGTGTGTGTGTGTGTGTGTGTGTGTGTGTGTGTGAGTGTTAGCTCAGTCTTCCTCTTCCTTTTCCTCTTAGGCTGCTGCAGGATGCACCAGGTGCAGAAAACACACAAATGGACTCTAAACACACAGAGAACTGAAGGATATGCACAAGAGAATGAATGAATTACCAATCTGACAGTTTTCCTTGCTTCTGTACGTCTCTGTCGCTCTTCTCCTCCTTAATTCCACTTTACGTGAATGTTCAACTTTCTGTTTTTACACATTGCTGCATAGGCTATTGACTAGCTTTCCTCTTGTGTATCCACGCATGCAAGAAGTGTGACGATATATCACAGCACAATATTACATGACATGAAATATGAAGCGATCATTTATCATTGAGCTGAAAATGACTCACAATATGAAATAAATCTTATTAATCTTGCCCCCTCAGGGATACTTGTTGTCTATACTGAACATTAAATGCTGGAGGGTGCAATTAAATGACACGTTATCGACACTGTGAACTGTCACAACACGTCTCAACTGCAGCCGAGAAATGTTGACAGGTGGATTTCTCTAAAAAACGCCAGAAATATGAAATCAGTTTCTTTAAAAATAAGGAAACGGGTTTGTGGTTAATAATATATCTAGAATCTAGGGTGGCTTGGCGAGGACAGGGTCTCATTGTTCTCCCCTAAACTCTGTTCAACCGTCTTCCTGCGAGGCGAAACGGGCCCTTCAGCAGCTCTCTCGTTCACTCTTTTTATACTGTTTCATGTTTGATGATTACAGACTGACAGAAAGGACACAAAGAGCTTGAGGCTTTTAGCTTCATGGACGGGAGGAATCCAATGATTCTCTTTCAGGCCTCTTATCAAAGGCAGGAGTTCCATTACAAACTTACATCTAAGGAGAGTCGATAGGTTTTTTGATTAAAGGAAAATCCATGTTATTCTTAACAACCTGGGTCTGATTTTGTTGTTTTGGCCATTATTCCTTTGGGTTATGATTATTTTGCTTACGGGTCTTAAGGCCCAGACACACCGACCAGACGGCCAACCCTCGGCATAAAAGGCAGATTGACTGATCAGTCTCCCCGAGTTGGACAAAAAAGTGCCTCGGAACTCACCAAAGAGACGAGACGTAATACGTCTCCATAACAGCAGGCGGCGCTAATCTGTATTGTTGCCCCAAAATGAAAACCGGCAGCTGATTGGACGAACGCGTCACGTGGTTCTGGTTTCTCTGGAAATTCAAAGACTGTCATGGTGGCTTGTTCAGAATACAATCTCATATTGTGCTAAAATAGTTCACCGAAACGTGGTTCTGAAAACATTTTAAGCGAGAAATAGGTCATGGAGTTGCTGAATCTGTCTTCATTTCAGATCAACAAAGGTCAGTTTAAAAGATTTTCGTCAGATTTTGAGAGACTCTAGTCACGCTCATTCCACTCCACGTTTCCGTTTTTTTCTGTCTTGGTATTGACTGTCTCTCATTTGGACTCTTGACTTGGGCTCCAACTTTTTTGGACTCGGTCTTGACTTGGACTTTAATCTCTTTGGACTCGGTCTCGACTAGTCCTGGTCTTGGACTCGACAAAGGTGGACTTGACTACAGCCCTGTCAGCGAACTACTACCGACAGAGCTCCACCAGCTGGGATGTACGCATCAAAGAGGAAGAAGAAAAATATATATATTTGTTTTATGTCTCTCTATATCTCTATGTTTAAATTTCTGTAAAAGTGGGCATGCTGTGGTTATAAAGGTGAGTCAAATGCACGGACAGCTCCTGACCTAAATGATGAAGAGACAGTGAGTTTAGGTTCATGATGGACCAAGATTTTCAACACACATTTTATGATAAAATGTAGTTTCTGGAAGCTGAGGGATCCCATTGATGAACAGAAACTTTACAGATCTCAAACCAGCTCAAACTGCTCTACCATCATTGTGAAACTAGATGCCTCTGAGGTTTTCTGTGACATTTCTTCGGCTGATGATCCATCTAGAGTTCAGTTTTTGATACTTTTTGTCATATGTTGATTTTACGTTTTGACATTTTAGGACCGTGAACATCACCTTATCGTGGTGGAGAGGTTTGTGTGTCTCTGTGAACCTGAGGGCTGTGTTGTCTGGAGCTGTGTGCTCCTGGTAGGGTCTCCCAAGGCAAAGTGGTCTCAGGTGAGGGGCCAGACAAAGAATGGTTCAAAAACCCCAATGAATAAACGAGGTAGAGATGGAGTGACCCTGCCTGGAGGAAGCCCGGGGCCCCCGTCTGGAGCCAGGCCCAGATGGCGGGCTCGTCGGCGAGCGCCTGGTAGCCGGGTTTGCCACGGAGTCCAGCCGGGCACAGCCCAAAAAAGCTACGTGGCTCCCATTTCTCCAGCCCATGGGCCCACCACCTGTGGGAGGAACCGCTGGGGTCGGGTGCGTTGTCACACGGGTGGCAGTGAAGGTCAGGGGCCTCGACGGACCAGACCCGGGCAGCAGACGCTGGCTCTGGGGACGTGGAACGTCACCTCTCTGTGGGGGAAGGAGCCGGAACTGGTGCGGGAGGTGGAGCGCTACCAGTTAGATCTAGTGGGGCTTACCTCTACGCATAGTCTCGGTTATGGAACCATACTCCAGGATAGGGGTTGGACTCTTTTCTTCTCCGGAGTTGCCCAGGGTGTGAGGCGCCGGGCGGGTGTGGGGATACTCACAAGCCCCCGGCTGAGTGCCGCTACGTTGGAGTTTACCCCGGTGGACGAGAGGGTCGCCTCCCTACGCCTGCGGGTTGTGGGGGGGAAAACTCTGACTGTTGTTTGTGCATATGCACCAAACAGGAGTTCGGAGTATACGGCCTTCTTGGAGACCTTGACTGGAGTCCTGCATGGGGCTCCAGTGGGGGACTCCATTGTTCTGCTGGGGGACTTCAACGTGCACGTGGACAATGATGGAGACACATGGAGAGGCGTGATTGGGAGGAACGGCCTCCCTGATCTAAACCAGAGTGGTTGTTTGTTGTTGGACTTCTGTGCTAGTCATGGATTGTCTATAACAAACACCATGTTCGAACATAGGGATGTTCATAAGTGTACTTGGTACCAGAGCACCCTAGGCCAAAGGTCAATGATCGATTTTATAATCGTTTCATCTGATCTGAGGACGTGTGTTTTGGACACTCGGGTGAAGAGAGGGGCGGAGCTGTCAACTGATCACCATCTGGTGGTGAGTTGGGTCAGGGGGTGGGGGAAGACTCTGGACAGACCTGGTAAGCCCAAACGGGTAGTGCGGGTAAATTGGGAACGTCTGGAGAAGGCCCCTGTCCGACAGACTTTCAACTCACACCTCCGGCGGAGCTTTTCGTGCATCCCTGTGGAGGCTGGGGGCATTGAACCCGAGTGGACAATGTTCAAAGTTTCCCTTGCTGAAGCTGCGGCGAGGAGCTGTGGTCTTAGGGTCTTAGGTGCCTCAAGGGGCAGTAACCCACGAACACCGTGGTGGACAACGGTGGTCAGGGAAGCCGTCCGACTGAAGAAGGAGTCTTTCCGGGATATGTTATCCCAGAGGACTCCAGAGGCGGTTGCAGGGTACCGAAGGGCCCGAAGGGCTGCAGCCTCTGACGTGAAAGAGGCAAAGCAGCGGGTGTGGGAGAAGTTTGGAGAAGACAAGGAGAAGGACTTTCGATCTGCACCAAGGTGCTTCTGGAAAACTGTTCGCCACCTCAGGAGGGGGAAGCGGGGAACCATCCAAGCTGTGTACAGTAAGGATTAGACACTGTTGACCTCAACTGAGGAGGTAATAGGGCGGTGGAAGGAGCACTTTGAGGAACTCCTGAATCCGACTAATACGCCCTCTGTTAGCCTCCAGCTCTGTTAGAGGCAGAGCTGGAGGATGATGGGGGATCATTGTCAATTTCCCAGGCGGAGGTCACTGATGTAGTCAAACAACTCCACAGTGGCAAAGCCCCAGGGATTGATGAGATCTGTCCAGAAATGCTCAAGGCTCTGGGTGTGGACGGGCTGTCCTGGTTGACACGCCTCTTCAACATTGCGTGGAAGTCTGGGACGGTGCCAAAGAAGTGGCAGACCAGGGTGGTGGTTCCCCTTTTTAAAAAGGGGGACCAGAGGGTGTGTGCCAAATACAGGGGTATCACACTTCTCAGCCTCCCTGGTAAAGTCTACTCCAAGGTGCTGGAAAGGAGGGTTCGGCCGATAGTCGAACCTCGGGTTGAGGAGGAACAATACGGATTCCGTCCTGGTCGTGGAACAACGGACCAGATCTTTACTCTCGCAAGGATCCTGGAGGGAGCCTGGGAGTATGCCCAACCGGTCTACATGTGTTTTGTGGATCTGGAAAAGGCGTATGACCGGGTCCCCCGGGAGATACTGTGGGAGGTGCTGCGGGAGTATGGGGTGAGGGGGTCTCTACTCAGGGCCATCCAATCTCTGTATGACCAAAGTGAGAGCTGTGTCCGGGTTCTCGGTAGTAAGTCGGACTCGTTTCAGGTGAGGGTTGGCCTCCGCCAGGGCTGCGCTTTGTCACCAATCCTGTTTGTAACATTTATGGACAGGATATCAAGGCGTAGTCGGGGTGGAGAGGGGTTACAGTTCAGTGGGCTGGGGATCTCATCGCTGCTCTTTGCAGATGATGTGGTCCTGATGGCATCATCGGCCTGTGACCTTCAGCACTCACTAGATCGGTTTGCAGCCGAGTGTGAAGCAGTTGGGATGAGGATCAGCACCTCTAAATCTGAGGCCATGGTTCTCAGCAGGAAACCGATGGAGTGCCTACTCCAGGTAGGGAATGAGTCTTTACCCCAAGTGAAGGACTTCAAGTACCTTGGGGTTTTGTTCGCGAGTGAGGGGACAATGGAGCGGGAGATTGGTCGGAGAATCGGCGCAGCGGGTGCGGTATTACATTCAATTTAATGCACCGTTGTGATGAAAAGAGAGCTGAGCCAGAAGGCAAATGACCGAAAGAACGAGATCCAGGGTACAAGTGGCCGAAATGGGTTTCCTCAGGAGGGTGGCTGGCGTCTCCCTTAGAGATAGGGTGAGAAGCTCAGTCATCCGTGAGGAGCTCGGAGTAGAGCCGCTGCTCCTTTGCGTCGAAAGGAGCCAGTTGAGGTGGTTCGGGCATCTGGTAAGGATGCCCCCTGGGAGCCTCCCTAGGGAGGTGTTCCAGGCACGTCCAGCTGGGAGGAGGCCTCAGGGAAGACCCAGGACTAGGTGGAGGGATTATATCTCCAACCTGGCCTGGGAACGCCTCGGGATCCCCCAGTCGGAGCTGATTAATGTTGCTCGGGAAAGGGAAGTTTGGCGTCCCCTGCTGGAGCTGCTTAAACAGTTAAGATGTCATATAAACAACACTACACTGCAGAACATTTTGTAATGCTTTATTTTAGTCTGTAATCTTAGAATATTGTTCTTAATAATTTTCCAGAAAGTTTCCTGGACATAATCTGGTACTAAGGAAAAAAGGAATTTCCTTGTAAGAAAAGCTCATATTAAACCTCCGTTCATTATGCTTGCCTGAAGACAAATTTCACATTTTTGCATGCTCAAGCTGTCTCGCTGTGCATTGACTAACAAACACCATGCTGATATGGAAGTGTACCAGCAGTGTCTCTATTTTCCCCATGTAATAAGTACAATAAAAATAAATACTGTTGAACACAAGAGAAAACATTGTAGGACACCATATAAGAAAAAGACATATAGCAAACCTTACCAGGCACTTGACAATAACACTATGATACACTACAGATATCACTCTGGGACACTATATAACAACAGACAGAAGTTATAAGACTTAAATTCCCAAAATTGTGAGTTAAAAATAATTTGGTGAATCAGACGTTGGAAAGGATAAGAGACGCTCTATACTGCAGTATACCCTACGTTAGGTGAGTAAGGCAGGGGGTGCTGTGGCAGTCAGTGGAACCCAGCACCAGAGTCTTTGGTTGTATCAGTGCATCAACATTATGCTTCTGAATGTTTCACTGTATCATATGTGGATCAGGATCACTGTGCAGGAGATGATAATCTACAGCTGCTGAGTAAACCTAACGCGTCTGTCCAGTAATAACTGCACACCAAACAAGTGAATGAGAGAGCAAAGAATTTCAGCCTTTGGCTGACAATAAAGTTGTATCGTATCGTATCGTATCGTAGGAAGGAGGACAGGGTTTATTCTGGTAAACACTGTCTGATCTGATGTGCAGTGAGACAGAAGAGGAGGAAAATAGAGGCTGCTGTCAAAGATAATGTCTCTCCCCCCCTTTCCCACTCTCTTTCTCTCGATCTGTGCACTGAATAATTTAAAGCTTTACAGTACAGCCGGTGATAAAGATAACCAAATGGCAGAAGGTCTGACTGAGACAGAGGGAGACGAAGGTAGAAACATCACTGCTCGATATTTGACTCTCAGTGATAAGCAGAACATTTGTCTGCACAAAGAGGACGATTTGCCAGATTACTGTTCCAGATAAAGATGTAATGTCACCTGATTACATTTCAATTCTACGTCGTCATTCAGGGAGGCTGGCGCTTTAGCTTACTTGAGCTGTGTGTCCGCATGTGTGTGTTCGTCCTGTAAGACTCTGCAGTGCTATTTTCTTATGAGGGCAGTATGATCATGCCAAAAAAAAGTGACACAAATCACCAGTGCAGTTTAATGACTCAGGTAGCAGGACGCCGTCATGCAATTTACATATAGCAAAATCAGCAAAAACGTCATACATTTGAAGGAGTATGGATCAATCTCCTTGAGTCAGTGTTTACTTGGAAAGATAAACGTTGATTTGTGTATTTCAAATTCAAGTATAGTATGTGACAGCCTGTTGATATTACAAGAGCATGCCACTGCAGTGGAACGCAAGTTTCAAGTAAGATACAGTATTGAAACAGTAAACCTGCGTTTACATGCAGCTGGTCAGTGAGCAGATTTCTCCGATACCACCTACACTACAATTTACAGGGAGGATTTGAAATTAAAGTTGGTAATATTTTAAAAATAAAGTCATACGATTATCTTTTAGATTATCTCTTTAGTGCTACTTTTATATACTTTGTTCTATTACATCGTTTCATTCTATTCTAATTTAAATATTTGAATGTGTTTATACATTTTCTGTGTGTGCCGCATGGAGGAGGTTACAACTGCATTTTATTGTGCAATCATGTATTGCTCATTGAGTTACAAAAACATCTTCTGATGCACAACCTTGGACACATCATCAGTGTTGTTTCCAGGAGTCACTGGGTGTTTCGGGTCTTGCAACAGACACCCTCAACCTGGCGACCCGAACGAGGCTGATCAGACCCCGGCCTGTGTCCAAGTGGCATTCTACTGCCCCCACTGCTCTCCCCTCTTTAACCAGAGCCATCTGGATGCTTTTTCTGCTGCCTCCACGTTGTTGCCTATGGCTCTTCTTTGGCTAGCACCTGTTATGCCCAGCATGCCATAGGCCTTGCTCAGGGAGTGACTGGCAAATCCCCTACTGCCCACTTCTACTGACATACACCTGGTCCTTCATCCTTTCCTCCGACAATCCTCCACCAGTTCTCGATATTTCACCCTCTTTCTCTCTTGCGCCTCCTCCATCCTTTCCTCCCAGGGCACTGTCAGCTCTAACAGGATTAGTTGTTTTGTGGCCTCAGAGACCAAGATGATGTCAGGTCTCAATTTGGACTGGGTGATGTGTGTTGGGATTTTCAGGTGCCTTTCGAGGGCGACCGTCATCGGCCAGTCTCGGGCCGTGGAGAGCAAACCTACAGAGCAGTTTTTCAGTGTCTTCTCTGGCTTTTGTCCTTCCCTGATGAAGTGAATGGCATTGGCTGTAGGTTGGGTGTATCGCCTGTTCTTGATCCCCTTGCTGATTGCCTCAGCGATGGATTTGAGGACCTGGTCGTGCCTCCATTGATACCGGTCCTCACCCAGCGCCTTGGAGCAGCTGCTCAGGATGTGTTCTAATGTTCCTATTTTGGAACAAAGGAGGCATGCAGGTTTCTATTTTGCCCCATGTGCACAGGTTGGATGGACTTGGAAGGACATCATAGACCCCCTGAATCAAAAAATTTGATCCTCTGGGGGTTCCAATTCCAGATGTCCTTCCAGGTGACACTGCTCTGCTAGTTTGCTCTTCCTCGACTGAAGTTTGCAGAGTAATATTGGGTCGCTGTTAAGCTCCCAAGTCCGGCTCTGCCTTGCGCCACAGTTCCAAAGATGTCCTTGTGTTTCAGCAGAGTCTCTGCTTGGTGGACTGCGTCGGCGGCCCTCCACTTCCTCCCTGTCCTCACAACAATCCCTGCGCCGAAAACTTTGGCATCTCTGGATCCAGAGTACTGCAGGTGTTCCTGTGCCCATGCAACAATGAACTCCTCCCTGACTGAGCTAAAAGGGAGCATGAGCTTGTTGTTCCCATATAGCCCGATGTTACTTAGGATACACGGCAGACCCAACCATCTGCGTAGATAGGTGCTCACCTTTTGCTCAAAACCTTCCACCACGGTCATGGGGACCTCATAGATAAGCAAAGGCCAGAGGATTCTTGGGAGGATTCCATGCTGGTAAACCCAAGCCTTGAATCTTCCAGGGAGCCTAGACTTATCCACTGTTCTCAACCATCCCTCCAGGTCAGCACCGGATGCCTTGATGGAGTCTCTGTCGTTCAGGCTGCAGTTGAAGACCTTCCCAAGGCTCTTCACTGGTCTCTCTGTGACTGACGGGATCTGGTGTTCTCCCAGCCTGAAGCGGAATCTGTCTGTAACCTTCCCCTTCTTTAGAACCAGAGACCTTGACTTTGCAGGTTTGAAGCTCATGCATGCCCATGCCGTGAGTCTCTCCAACCCCTGGAGGATCCACCTGGCTCCTGGTACCGCCGTTGTTGTCACTGTGAGGTCATCCATGAAGGCTCTTATGGGAGGTTGCCTTACTCCGGACTTGCTGAGATGGCCTCTGCACTCAGTTTCCGCTGCCTTGACAAGCATGTTCATTGCCAGCGCGAAGAGGGTCACTGAGATGGTACAGCCAGTGATTATCACCACCTCAAGCTGGTGCCAATCAGATGTTAGCTGACCAGTGGAGACTCTCAAGCTGAACTTGCTGTA
This sequence comes from Perca flavescens, assembly GCF_004354835.1. Taxonomy (NCBI): domain Eukaryota; kingdom Metazoa; phylum Chordata; class Actinopteri; order Perciformes; family Percidae; genus Perca; species Perca flavescens. The sequence continues at coordinate 13,712,856 of NC_041341.1, read as the reverse complement.
ATAGTCCAGGATGAGATCTTTCACCTTCTGCGGTACATGGTGTTTCTCCAGAGCGACCTTCACCAGCATGTGGGGTATTGAGCCATAGGCGTTGGTAAGGTTCAGCCACAGTATAGCCAGGTCCCCTCTGCCTTCTCTTGCTTCCCTGATGAGCTGAGTTACCATGCCTGTGTGTTCCAGACAACCAGGAACTCCTGGTATACCTCCCTTTTGCACAGATGTGTCGATGTAGTTATTGCTCAACAGGAAGTTGGAGAGCCTCTTGGCCACAATTCTTACAGTTCTTATACACCTTATGGGGCACTCCACTTGGGCCTGGTGCTGTGCTCGATCTTGTTCTCCTCACCACTTCCTCCCTTAGGCTGGGCTCCTTCAGGTTGAAGTCTGATGAAGGCTCTGGTGGTGTTATCAGCGCATCGCACGGACCCAGTGGTTGTTCTCTGCTGGAGTCACTATATGTGGCCTTGAGGTGGTCGTTTAAGGCATCCTTGGAGTAGGTGAGGCGGCCAGCCCTCTTTTGGCCAAGAAGCTGCTTGGTCAACTTGAATGGATTGGCCAAGAATGCTGCCCTTTTCCTGGCTCTCTCCTTCCGCCTCCTTCTGTGGCACTCTGCCCTCCGTAAGGTCAAGAGTTGTTTCCTTAGGATTGCTCTCAGGTCCACTGAGTAAGCCCTGACTGCAGTACGCAGATAGAGGAGTGGCTCAATGTGGGTGGAGCTAAACGTTTGACTCCGCCCACTTGCCAAATAGCAATTGGCAGAGCCATTTCTCTATCACTCTGGCAATTGGTCTGAGGGGAAAACACAGGACTTTCAAGCTGACCGGAGATCTTTTCACGCGTGTGAAGTTTGCTTTTCCCGTTGTTGTTTTCTTAACCCAACTGTCCGTTGTTGGCGTCCCCCAGAGACATGGGCTCGTTTCCCGCGAATTACGTTTGCTTTCCCCATTATCCTTTTCCTTAACCCAGCGGCGGAGTGGAACCAAAACATCGCGGGCAGCCAGCGTCAGTCCGAGGGCAGCCAGCGTCCGTCCGCGGGCAGCCAGCGTCCGTTCGCGGGCAGGCAGTGTCCGTTCGTGGGCAGGCAGCCGGCAGGTTAGTTCGTCCAGACTTTCCCGATTGCCACTCCGCCTCTGCCTTAACAACCGTCAGTTGTTGTCTGGCGTTCCCCAGAGACCAGGGCTCATTTCCCGGGAGTCATGTTTGCTTTCCCCGTTCTTCTTTTCCTAAACCCAACCCCGTTCTTTTTTCCTTTATACAATTCAAATATCATTATTTATTATAATCTATATATCTATATATAATATACATTATAAAGGTGTTGCATTGACGTTTGAGAATGTGCTGCCTGATGTCCGCCACCAGATGGCGCGCCCACGGAGTCAAACGTTTAGCTCCGCCCACATTTGGCCCAACCCCGATCTGCGTACTGCAGTCAGGTGCAATTGGGTCCGCTAGGCCGGCTCTCGCGACTTCCCCTGCTGACTTGTATTGCCTCTTTAGCAGCCTGAGTTCTGCCCTGAGGCATTGGATTTTCTTTACTCTGTGGCTGAGGGTATATGCTGATGGAGCAGGCTTGGGTGCCTCGGTTCCAAATCGCTCATCTGTGATGTTCACTATGAGGGTGGTCATCGTTCTCAGTCGGTGGTCCACGTCCCCTTTGGCTGTCACTTCCAGGACCTGGCTTACATCTTCCTCACATTGTTGCCACTGGATACTTGGTTGGACCGAAGGGGCACAGCCAGTTGCTATGGTTGCAGCTTGCTGGCTTTGGAGGCCCTGTGGGTTGTCAGGAGATGCTGTCTCTTGGGTTATGGTGGCAGGTGAGCTGCTGGCAGGAGGTGTTGACAACACTAGGAGGCTCCGGGCACTGTACATTTCTTAACTTAGGCTGGCTTATTATAAGTGTATTAGTGACCTAAGATGGAGACCTTTTCGGTGTGAGTATTTAGACTGATGCTGCAGTAAGAGGACATGTTCTGTAGAGAAAGAGCCCACAGGGTTACTTTGTCTCAATTCTACTATGCAGTTTGATATTTAGCTATGGAAACCTTTTTTTTAACCTTTACTGTTATGTTTTCAGTTGTATAACTTGACTCAAAATCAACTTGACTCAGTTTGTAGTTTTCATTATTTTGAATATGAGTAATTATCTTTCCAGTTTATTCCCAAAATGACCCAGAGGTACTTTCCCTTACTGAAGTTTTGTCATGCACATGTGCACACGAAAAAACAAATCCCATTAAAAAGCTGGTTATGTGTCTGAACATGAGTAAAGGAAACATGTCTTCTTGTTTACATGACGTATAATAAATCAGTTCACCACAGAAAGTAGGTAACTACATGCACTGTGTATGTTTGTGAGAGAGAGGTATTGAAGTGGAGCAGGGATGTGCATAGACATTTGGAGGGGCTATTGCTCTAATCTGGAAAAAAAGGCAATCCCCCTCCCCCAGCCTTCAAAGATGGAGATTTCTCCAAAAGAAACATTATAATTCTGAATAAGTTCTCTTGTTATGGTTTTGGTATTGTGCCTTGTATTTTATTCTATTTCTGTCTGGTATTTTGGTCCTGTTTTGTCTTATTGCGATTGTGTACTTTTCTGTCTTGTTTGTATTGTGTATTCCGGTTTGTTTTTATGTTTCCTGTTTTATTGTGAAAGTCTGGTTTTCTGTCTTGTCTTATCTGGTTTTACTTCCTGTGTTTTCCCACCCTTTTTGATTACTCTCCCTATCCTAATGTGTTTCACCTGTTGTATTACTTGTTCCTTGTTTTGTCATTACCTCAAGTATTTAACCTCTGTGTTCCCTTTGTCTCCTGTCAGATTGTCTTGTGTTTTGCCCGTCAGTTTGTGTCTGTTTGTGTCCTGGTCCGCTCAGCGTGTTGTAGCCTGTTGCCGTTGGTTTTTTTATTTCTCCCTGCGTGATTTTGTAAGTTTTCCCTCAGAGTTTTTCCGTGTGCTTTTTCCAGTCTTTGTACTGCCGTTTTCTGTTAACATAAATCCTCAAGCTCAAACCATCTCCTGCCTGCCTGCCTCTCCCTGCATTTGGGTCCACTATCTTCCGCTAATCATCACATCTATAATGTATCTTTAAATTAAGAATACTATTGGCATCTATCTTTTTCCTTATCACGCTTTTACTGACATGGCCCTTTCATAGAACACTCACCACATTGGGTGTTTCTCAATCTCAAGAATGCAAAGAACGGACTTGTGTTCTTGGGGAGAACGTTCTTGCTGGTTGTTCTTGGAAGAATGAACTCGCAAGTTCACAAGCACAGAAAACGCTGTTAACAGTTTGAGACGATGCGTTCTTCCTGTTATTGCTCAACACCCCCAGCACAGAGGCTACCTGCAGGGGTCCAAAATAACAGCTAGATATAAAAACCACAACAATATAACCACTTTGTATTAAAACAATCTCCGGACAAGAAAACCTCATAATGCTACAACTATTGCAATAATATTGAAAAATAAAACTAATTGAGCTTTAATTTGATTGTTAATGGTTTAGCTCAAACACCCCTTACTTATTCAAAAGAGTGGAACGCGATCCCTACTATTATTAGTGTATAAGTTTAAGTCAGTTTAAATAAAAAAATAAGTAGGCATATGCAGTGGTGTGTCCTATGTGTTCCTATTAATGTTATGTGGAATTATCATTTCTATATTATTGTAGTGCACTGTATATGCCCAGGGAGATGGAAATTAGCAATTCAAATTATAAAGGTTGGTGTCTCCCCTTTAGTCTACATAATCTGTCATAGCATGTTACCACTTTATGTACAACTGTTCATTTATCATACAGACTGAAACTCAACTTCTAATAAATCAGAAAACAAATACACCAAAAATATGAACTAAATACAAAATCTAATGTAGGCTATAGCCTATGGCATAATTTAAACAACTCTCCCGAAAAGAAACGGGTATATTTCTTACCTGCTGCACTGTGTGTGTGTGTGTGTGTGTGTGTGTGTGTGTGTGTGTGCTTGTGGAGTTTAACTCCGAAAAGACAGTTAACCACAGGTTCCCGTTAATCTTATGATGGACATGTGTTGTGATATTTAAACAAACGATCCGTCAACGGTGAAATAAAAGCCTCTTATTTACGGGACCGGTTTAAAAGACCTCCGGCTTACAGCGGGGTCTCAGAGTGTGACTGTCCGAGTGATGAGCTAGCGGCCCCGGCAGACGCTAGCGGCCCCGGGAGACGCAAGCTGGCGGCCGCGTCACTTTATGGAGCTCCGAAAACTTTGGAGCAAATGGTCAATTCTGCAAAGATTTTCACAAGACTGCCTATATTCGAAATCTAAACCATTCATTTCTCGCCTCAAATGTTCTCAGAAGTGAATTTAGTGATGAATAAGATGGCGAAATTTTTTTTTCGGCTGTCTACATACCGGAAACCCGACCATCATTGAATGCCGAAATGAATGTTGGGATACGGGTGCTGCGAAGTTCATACAAGTTACCAACCGATGCATCCTCGGTAAAATGGGCGTGTCAAGAACATTTCCGGGAATCTTAACTGTTCTTGGTGAAATGCGAACTTGTGTATTGGGACAGTACTTTGGCAACACAAGATGACGTTTCACAGGGACACAAGAACACAAGTCAATAGAAGAACACAGATTGAGAAACGCCCATTATATAGAAGTCTGATTTGTTGAGTGATGCTCCGCATGCTCTCCCTCCCTCTCTGGTCTGTAGCCTTGTGGTAGGCCTCATCTTGAATAGAATTATTAGAATCTGAATAAAGTAACTTATACAGTATACTGTACAAAAAGATCAATTACAACATGACTACAGCCAGTAACAGTATTGTACTCAATCCCCAGGTTCTCAAATGCTCTGTGAACTGGAGCTTACATAAAATAATAACATATTGACTGTAAACAACGTATAACCTACCATGATTCAAGAGCCCAAACCATCCCATCCCTGAGCCTCTCTCTTCTCTACAGAACGCACACTAATGTAACAGACGTAACGTAGCTACGTTAGCCTACTACTGCAACATAGACTGTCATTAGCTTATAATAACATAGCATTTTACGTAAATATAAGGCAATGCTGCGCGATATGATGCAAACCTTACAAGCTGAAGGCGCACTTTATTCAAATCTCAAGTGGATTTTTTTGGTTATTCAGGGCATAAGTCATAATCTCCATAACTTTAAAAACTCACGTGAAGGCAGAAGGGCTTGGCGTTCCCTCTCTTTCATACGCGGTGCTCCATGTGTGGGAATATAAACAAAGTCACGTGACCGGGGGCACAGGGCAAGATTTGATGATATAGCAATTTAATTTGATTTAACTTGATGGGCGTATTATCGTATTGATGTAACAACAACAGCACAAAAAGAAAGAAAAAAGTTTATTTAGGCTCTTTCACCAGAGGGGCAGCTGAACCAATCAGGGCAAATGGGCTACGGGCAACAATAGCTCATACCTGTGCATGTCCCTGTGAGCAGGGAGCAGAGACCGACAGGGAGACAGAGATTAGCGGTGATAGCAAGGTAATGTGTGTTTGACCTCCTGAGGGGCTGTAAGCAGCAGATAAGCTAAAGACTTCCGCAGACACTCGCTGTAATTAGTTAATCTATCTGATCATGTAAAGACAGAAGTTACACAGATTGCTTCTCTCTGCTCCAGTGACCCCATGAGTCCACACTTTTGAACTTTGACCCTTTGCAGACTAAGCTGCTGCCTCTGAAAAGTAATTGTGCCCCCCCTTCCCGTGTTAATATAAAAATACATGCACGCTGCAATATAGCCAGAAACAAACTAAAGAATTTAGTTTAGTGGTAAAACAGAACTGTTTTGAGTAAGACTGGAACAAAACTCTGGCAGAGGAGAGCAGGCAAACGCTATCAACAGTGAGTCTATCATGAAGCAATAGTGTTTGAAACGCAGGAAGACAGAATCACAACTAATCAGAGTTCCCACCTCCACAAGCTGGCAGGAGCTGTATTGAGTTTGGCAGCCTGAAACGACCCAGAACACTAGGAAACCAACGGCAGAGAAACACACCTGTCCAAGAGCAACACAGTGGGAGATCAGGTTTCCTTTCTATTCATCACAAACACATCACGAGTGCATCGAAACAAACTCCTCAGTGGGCTACTACTTTACAAGACGGAATAGTTATGGATTAATACACTTCTGGCTGCAGAACATGTGCTCAAAAGACATTTATTTAATAATAAAACTTTGTTAGAACGCTTTAAGCAATTATTTAATAAATTGAAAACTTTCAACATAATACACACTAAAAGATAGTCAGATAGTGTTGTGCGTGGGACATTAAGTCAGACTCAGTGGTGAGTGAAACCGAAGCAGAGGAACAGACTCAAAGCTGTAGCCGATCCAAAGTAGCGCACTTTTTAATTGACATTTAACAGGCAAATAAAACGCTGATACAGATAATCTGCAAAAAACGGCCTGATAATCGTTCAGGGACAGAGGTGTCAAAAGTATTCACATTCATTACTCAAGTAGAAGTATAGATACTAGGGTTTGAAAAGACTTTTGTAGAAGTTGAAGTATCAACTCAAGCTTTTTACTTAAAGGAACACGCCGACTTATTGGGAATTTAGCTTATTCACCGTAACCCCCAGAGTTAGACAAGTCGATACATACCCTTCTCATCTCCGTGCGTGCTGTAATGCTGTCTGACGGTTCCAGCATTAGCTTAGCCCAGCACAGATCCTGCAGGTAACTGGTTCCAACTAGCCTACTGCTCCCAATTGTGACAAAAGTGACAAAATAACACCAACATGTTCCTATTTACATGTTGTGATTTGTAGAGTCACAGCGTGTACAAAAAACAACGTAACATGAGACACAGCCATCTTCTAACAGTAAACAAACCGGGAACTATATTCTCAGACAGGCTTGCTGCGAGCATATCACTCCGCCCAAGTACAAAATTGTTCCACCTGAGAATATAGTTCCCAGTTTGTTTACAGTTAGAAGACGGCTGTGTCTCATGTTACGTTATTTTTTGTACACGCTGTGACTCTATAAATCACAACATGTAAATAGGAACATGTTGGCGTTATTTTGTCACTTATTCGGAGCAGTAGGATTGCTGGAACCATTCACCTGCATGTTCTGTGATGGCCTGATGCCGCTGGAGCCGTCAGGCAGCGTTACAGCACACACTGAGATGAGAAGGGTATGTATCGACTTGTCTAACTCTGGGGGTTACGGTGAATAAGCTAAATTCCCAATAAGTCGGCGTGTTCCTTTAAGTAAAAGTGTAAAAGTACTAGTTTCAAAACTACTTAAAGTATAAAAGTAAAAGTAATGTAAGGCAGAGATCTTCAACAAGGGGTCCTCAAAGTCATTGCAGGGGCCCTCCAAATTATTGTAAATTTTTTAGTCTTTTTATTATCTTTGAGTCTTTTAAAATTAAAATGCCTTAACATAATTCCAACATATTATTAGCAAACATAAATTCCCACTGATGATAAGCTTACTGGCCTATAGGTAAGGTAGTCCCTAAGATATCAGCCCACAGATACAGTTAATCCTAGATTTACTGTGCCACATACAGTATGTCACATACAGTATGTAACATTAAAATATGATTTATAAAATCATGCCAACAATTAATATTTTAATAGCTTATGAAAAAAGGGTATGTAAGAACGCTTTAGGTTGCCCTAACAGTTATTGTAGGCCCAGTTTAATATGCAACTTAATTTCATACAATATGTAGTAGGGGGTTCCTGCTACATCTCACTTTAAGTAAAGGGGTCCTTGGCTTAAAAAACGTTGAAGACCCCTGATGTAAGGGGGAAACAATGCCATTAAGGACAACAGCTTAACCCCAAAACGTTAGGACAAAATCATAGGACTATAATAATGTTATATTAAAATCATACCTGCAAACTCAGAAGGGCTGAAAAAGGTGACACATCTCTTCTGTGTTTTTCAGACAACGGCAGCTATGGTCTGGTGTTACAATCCTCTCCAGTGAAATACAGACACACTTTACACCGTTTAGCTCTCAGCATTTTAACCGTGTTTACTCCAGCTGCTAGCTAACTGTAGGCTAACGTTAGCTGCTGCCAACTGTAGTGTTAACTAGCGTCCCGTGCGGCGATGTTTCAGTTCCCTCTAACGTCCGTTTTCGGAGCATCAGAGAGAAGCGCAGGCATCTAAGTGGCACCTAAATAAGGCACCGAAATCCGAAATCCACTGACCGCCATTTTTTTTTTACGTCACTTGACTGCGAATAACTTTACATCTGAAGCGTTTAAAGACTCTATTTGTCCATTGTTTATTTCTAAAGAAACACAACAATGTATAAAACGCTCCATTACCTTGTACCTCATGTTATAGCTCCGTAGCAGACGTTTTTGTAAAAATAAGCTAACGATTGTGTCATAACCAAGTGACTTGCTGTCGCACAGTAGAGGAATTACCGTATAGTACAGGAGAAGCTCGCAGGCAGTTTCGACTTACATTAGCTGTTTAGGTTTAATTACTAATGTTAACTAGCATGTTAGTTAGCAATAATTAGCCTGTGCTTATGTTATCTCCTTACATATACCTACGCTCTCCATCTCTGTAAGATTGGAAATTATTGAGATTTCTCTTGTCACAGCTACCAGAAGACTTACAACTTTCAGACACGTTGCTCATGTCACATTTACGTTGTCTCTGTCAGTTAGAAGCTGCGCAGTAAAGCTGGCCATCACCGGAAAAGTGCTTCTAATAGCCTTCACTGGTCTCCGTCCAGAGCAACGGGGTCTATTGGTCCATTATATACTGTCTATGGTTTTTTTGTGTGTGTTTTTTTTTAACGATGACGAGCCGGAATGAAAACAAGCCGAACTAAAATATGAGTAACGAGGCTATTTTTAAAATGTAAGGAGTAGAAAGTACAGATAATTCCGTGAAAATGTAAAGAGTAGAAGTAAAAAGTATGCTGTAAAATAATTACTCCAGTAAAGTATAGATACCCAAAATTTCTACTTAAGTAAGGTAACGAAGTATTTGTACTTCGTTACTTGACACCTCTGTCCAGGGACGATAATCAGTCTATCCCTAGTTTGGGCTGCTTGTGTTTTCTCCAACAAGTTGCTGATGCCGGTAGAGATCGTTGAGAGTAAACAACATGACGCAAGTTGAAGAAAGACTCTGTTATCTTCTTTTCTTCCGTAACACACTAATCAGACTTCTGCTCGCTGTAATCACCAGTCTCAGTCACAGTGAGTGAAAGAAAAGGGGTTGCCAGGTTTGGGCTCCTTTCTTACCCTGGAAAAAGTCAAAATTCTGGACAAAGCCTGATTGGTGACTTGCTTGCAATAAGATGTGTCATGTAAATGACATTTTTGGAAATTGTTGGAAGGTGTAATTTTACAGTAGGCAAGCAGTTTCCCTGAACCCTTAGTTTTGGTGTAAACAGGCTGAACACATTCTGGACCTCTGAACTGAGCACACAGAAATGAACTCTGATGGTGAAACAAGTATACATACAAAATGGTACAGCATGTTTTTTCTTCATGTTTTGTAAGAAAACTAAAAAGCAATCAAATTATATGCATTAGTTTTTTTTTTATGAATGCTTCTTACCTCCCACAATTTCCACCTACCCACACACCCTGGTACATTTCACACCAGGCTGATACTTTCTTATTGTGACACATTTTGAAACAAAGAAGCTGTAAAGCTTCACTGCTAAAATAACACTTAGAAAAACAAGCAGGTAGTGGATTTGTGTGTGTGTGTGTGTGTGTGTGTGTGTGTGTGTGTGTGTGTGTGTGTGTGTGTGTGTGTGTGTGTGTGTGTGTGTGTGTGTGTTTGAGAGACATTGTGCACATAGTTTTATATTTTTAGATCAGTGTGTTTGGTAGAAACTCTGGGTGCGCTCACACAGCTCAGATTGATGAGATACTTTGCTAAGTTGCTACAATACCAAAGCAAAAATGATTAAACATCTTAGATTTCAAACTAGACCTCATTTATCTTTTACAGGATTCTTCCAGGGAGGATTTCTTTTAATTTTTGGATCAAACAGACTTTCACTTCTTGGAGGAAGTTGCCTGGAAATGTGGATTTCAAAGTAAAAAAAAAAAAGTCGTCCACCTTACCTCAATGACAGGCTATGGGATTTGCATGGAAGTTAAACTAGCAAGGTGTGGCTGGGTTAGCTCAGTTGGTAGAGCAGACGCATGTATACAGTATAGAGGTTTACTCCTCGACGTAGCGGCCGTGGGTTTGACTCCGACCTGCAGCCCTTTGCTGCATGTCATTCCCCTTCTCTCTCCCCTTTCATGTCTTCATTGGTCCTGAATCAAAGGCCTAAAATGCCCAAAAAATAATCTTAAAAAAAACTAGCAAGGTAATGATTTTGTACCTCATGATTTATGTCCAGTGCCAGTAGAGGAAGTAGTGTGCCCTTTATGAAGTGAAGCGTAAAGTACGGGTGTGGATGTCGGTGTGGTGGATGGTGCAGTAGTCTGACTTTTATGTAGGAAACTGTGGTTTTTCTCCTGTCACCTGCAATTTGTGTTTTTTCTTTTTACTATCTATGATCTTTCTTTAACCTAAACCTAAGTGTTTTAGTTGCCTAACACTCCCCATACCATAACGATACTTCATTCATAACCACATTCATTCCCTAAGCGATTATAATCAAATGACAAGATGAAAACAATGCAACAGAGGGTCGCAGCTCCCCTCGGCTTTATGGAATGAGTTTCAGGTTATTGTTTAGCTGTCCGGACCACAACTTTACTATTTTAGTTTACTCTCACTGCTCTCATAGCATCATTTTCAGGCGCAAGAGGCATCTGTTTGCTGCGAAAAAATCTAAAACCTCTCAATACACTACCTGGTGTGCTAGTGAACACAGCGGAGCATTTAGCAGCTAAAGAGACAGATAGTCATCATGAGTCATTTTAAAGCTGCTTTTGTTCTGTGCACAGCATATCTCTTTGAGTACAAAGCAGCTTTATATGGGTAAGTGGTGGTGGACAGTGCGGTCTAAGAGTCACTCAAATGAGCTGACGTGGTCCTTCTGGGAGATAAGTATAGAATATGCCATGGGGCAACTCACCACATTTCTGTTTATTCCTGCTGTTAAGGAAAGCTGACGGTTGCTGTTTCTGTAAACACTTACCAACACTACACAGACTAATGCTGCTGAATAAGATTATAAACAGCTCACTCGCCTTCCTTCTCTACCTCTGACAAGAACTGAATAAGCTTGCAAAACTTCAAAATGCCCACACAAATCATCATTGTGTATTTCCATTTTCTAGCCAACACAGCCCACTGCTGAGAAATGATAATAATCCTCTGCGTTGGCTTTGCTGAAATGTCTTCATCCAGCATCTTAAGCATTCTGTAAGCAAAGTAAACATAGCATGTGTAGAAATGTAAAGTCTGTATTTACAGAAAAGCCAAGTGGCCAGTTAAGATGATTTAAATCAGAGGAAGGAATATCAAGCCTGTCCTTCCAGAGGAATACAATTACGATTTGGTCCCTTTTAATTAGTTAATTAGCTATTTCTATGTAAGAGGACAAACTCACAGAGCAGATACCGTATATGAGCTCCCTTACTTCTGCTTAATTGATCCCCAATTAGCCATTAATTATTTGATTACCTCATTTAGTTTGCGTGTCATTGGTTTGTATGTCAGCTCAGTCATTGACAAGCTAGCTCTAATTAAAGACCAGGACTCTATAAGCAGCCTAGGAGAAGCCATTTACATGCAGGGGAGAGCTATAGATATTCATGAGATTGTTTTAATCTGTAATAAAGACCTAAATTACCAGCAGTGTTGAGAATTTGAGCCTTTCTGTTGTAGTAATGGGATGAAGGTTTTCCGTACGTCTGCACTCATGCCAGCGGCTGGACAGGATGTGTCCATCTGCCTTAAATGGCCATTACGAAGGAAAAATGTGCTACTATGTTACTCATAATTAAAGTCATCTGGGTGACCATACAGGGGGGGATTTCAGTCATTTTGTAGAAGGTTATATTCTTAGGCCCAGATGTACTAACGCTTTGTGCCCACTACAGGCGTATTTGTTTCACAATGTGCGTGTAAAAGCATGGCGTGGTATGTACGCTTTTCCGTGTCATGCATATGCATTCACGGGAGGGTCAAGGGGAAAGTGGGAGTTTCCCATTAAGAGATTGGAGGGGAGCATAAAGTGCGCCTAATTATGTATTCTGCGGTATGTACAAAAACCGCCCATGAAAGTGCGCCTCTATTTTGCAATGAAAATTGTCCGCCTCTTAAAAGCAGGTGTAAACCTGGAAGCGTGTTTCCTCGCATATGCCTCCTGGTGAAATGGCAGCAGTAATCCAAGCAAGACAAAGACATAGGCCAAGGAGACGGGCTAAAAAGATGTTTGCCACAAGGATCACACTTTTTCAGTTGAGTGAACACAAAATCATTAAGCGTTACAGATTAAGCAGCCATGCAATATTACAGTTACTGGAAGAAATCAAAGAATCTCCGACTTAGCGTTCACATTCCATTCCAGCAGTTGTTAAACTCCTCGCTACATTACAAATATTGGCATCAGGATCATTTCAAACAGTCATAGCATCAGCAGTGGGAATATCAGCCGTATCATAGCACAAGTACTTAACGCTTTGCTTCAGCGCAATTTACGGTATAGTAGGCGGAGAAAGGCGCTGATTACCCGATAAACTGCAGGTTTCGTAAATACGACGTAAGCTGAAGTATCACAGCGTGCGCTTTCTGTGGGTTGGCCATAGCACTGACAACGCTACATTCGCAAATGTACGTACATCTGGCCCTCAGTTTTGTGCCTGCCTCGGTGCGCTTGAGATGAAAATGAAAGGAAAAGATACATGTTGTTCAGATAGAACCTTACTTTGAGCAGCACACAGGTGTACTGTTGATAGTTTGCAGGAGTTTATATTTCATGTTTAAAACCATTTCAGAAATTGCCATCTGAAAAAGGTGACCCAGAGGAAAATCTAAACAATTTTAACACTTGAAGTGAAATGAAATAGAGGGAACATAGTACATTATGTGGGTACCTTGCATCGCATCCAACCATCAATCCTTTTAAAAATTACATTCCCATACAGCCAAACTGCATTCTCAATTACGTTTGAGGGAAATGTGCGACTGGCACACATTGTGAAATGGTTGCTGTTCTAAACAAGTATGATGTGAAACAAAACTACTTGGTTAGGTTTAGGAAATTATATTTGTGTAGAAGGTTACGTAATAGTTACATTATTTTAGTTACGTACATTAGTTAAGCTAACCCACTCAATTTGACAAACTACGACTGAAGACTACTATTAGCTTCAGCTGAACTTCAGAATGCATTTCTGCAGAGAACGAGGACTGTGGATTTTGTCAAAGTAGCTTCATGCCCAGTATGTAGAGGAGGAGGAATGATTACAATAGTCAATACTCAAAGTATGTCATTTAAGAAAAATCTGCACATTAAGACACCGCATGCAAAGGAAACACTGCTTTCACTGAGCCTAACAAGATCCTGCATCACGTACAGGTCTGTCTGTGATTTGCCAGGTGGATTACATTATAAAATGACGAAACATTTCTATGCAGAGGGATTGAAAAAAAATCCTGGCACCATATTTTTCATTCAAAATGGTGAATTTCACCAAACGGCGAGTTTGCAGTTTTTAAGTGTGTTAAGCATTAAAGAGATATTTTGCTGATTTAAACCCAGCTCTGTGTCATGGCAGTGTTGACATCATGGAGCTCCCCGCGGAGCAGAGCAGCAAGGTTCTACGGAGCTCTGCCGGATTACACGAAATGGGTCCCAGAGCTGAGATCTGCTGGATGACGCTAAACAACACTGCAGACCTCCGCTGTTCTGGACGCCAAACATCCTGCATACACAAAGTTGACACAGAGCTGGTTTGAAATCTGCAAAGTGTCCCTCTAAGTATGGGTTCTCAATAACCTTTAAAAAGAACAAAATACAAGAGAGCCATGACCAGATTCTACCATTTATTACACATATTACATTCTTAAATAAAAATGCTCCACTTAACAGTTCTTGCATAGATATCTTACAATACCAATTTAGAAAAGAATTATGAAACAGACCAGTAACAAAAATAAATTTTCTTCTTCCTTAATAAAGAACATTACCATACTAACATCATATAATACAAATAATATTTTAAACACTTTGTACAGCAAAAAATTTTAAGTAAAACAAGAGAACTAAAAATCAAAAGAGGTGACGGTAACAGAGGAGAGAAAGGCGGATGTGGAGTGAAGGTTTATGGATCAAAGGTTAATATGAAAGGTATCCGAGTAACAGAGCCCCTGTACGACGGGTGACAGGGATGTCCTGATGGTAAAAACACACCTGCTGTCTTCTCTTTTCTTTACATGTCAACTCATCCCAGGAAATATATAGTTGTGAACCCTTAACAGTTATGGTTTGAGTTCACTGTGATGATATAAAGGTGCTAAAAGACAGCTTTCACTAAACGACGACACTGGATTGGTCACTTTTCCCCCAATAAATGGCATCAGGATTGGCACCAAAATCATTTTTGTCCCCAACAAAATTTAGTTGCGAGTATGGGTTGCTAATGCTTATTACCTTAAAGGCAAATCATTTTTCTTTTTAACATGGGTCTTATTCTGACTATCATTCCTGTTGATTCAATCAATATTTTAGTCATCAGATGCATTTCAGAGATTTTGGAGATTGCATTTAATACAGCTTTACAACAACATCCACTTGTGCAAGCAAGATGAGCATCATGCACATTTGTAAAACCTCAAGTTTAGCCACAATTAGCTAAAACTTATGTTTGGCACTTGAACATGAAACAACATTTAAAGGTGTCTTGTGTCTTTTCCATCGTGTCCTAGATCTCTGAAAAGCAGCTGTTAGGCAGCCACATGTTGTCATAACCAACAGAAACGATGGGCGAAAGTATGAAAATAAGACCCATATTGGAAAAAAAATAAAGAATCACGTAGACAGTCGATCGCTTATGAAGGTCTGAGGAACGAAACGTTGATCGACAATATGAGGGATTCTTTGGTTTCTACCAAATAAAAAATTAATCTCTCTAAATCTGTAAAAGATCCAGGTTTCACCCCAGAACATGTTTTAGACTATTAGACTTGTTGAGGATTGTAAAATAAAAAAAATGTGACAGAAATAACACATTTTCAGATGCAGAAAATCTTTGATCCTGTGAGAGCTTGAGCATGGCTTGTTCAGTTGGAACAGGAATTGAAACAAGTTAATCAGCAAAAAAAGTAATGCCAAATTCCATTACTAAGTTTGTCAATTTCCTTAGATACGAAACAGTACTGTAAAGTTTGACGGAGCTATGCCAGAGACAAACAGAATGTTTTTGATACAAATCCTTTTTGCATTTACTTAGAGGGGTCAAACAACTGGGCAAATGTTCTCAACGTAGTTCTCAATCTCTAAGTACTCTACAAGAATGCATCAGGCATTAGGGTCTAACTGAGCAGCTAAACTGACAGAGATGGCAAATCACCTACAAGGATGGGTCGAGTGAACTTAAACAGTACAGAACGACTGGACATTTAGCTGGTAAGGTGGAGATGTTATTTCAGTCTCACCAAAGAACTGCTGGGAGCTCCCAAGCTGCGTAACTCTTACGAATACTTCGCAATACAGCTGGATATCTGAAGACTATGAGTGTGTTCGGCCACAGAGGGCTCTGACTTCTTGTGGTTTTGGTGGAGAGGGTTTGGTGTGAGTGAGGTGAAATATACAGACAAAAAGGAAGGGGTAAAGATCTGTGAATTTCTTATATACGGACACATCAAGCATGGACAAACACAGTAGTTACAGACAGTCACTCCGGGATGCCACTGATACCAAGAAAGTTCAACCAAGTCAGAGCATGACTGAATGTTAGTAAAGTTCAACATACTCCCCCGTAATAACGGTGATAAAAAAGGCATTTCACTGGAGGTTTAAGTTGATGTGTCACTCTGATCTATCGCGAGTGGACCTGTAGTAAATGGTTCTTGGTGGAAAAGTGCATCCTGGACGTGTAGCAAATGTTAAGTGGATATTTGACCAAGTGCTCCAACAGACTAAGCTAGCAGTGCGTGCACATGGAGAGTGCGTTAGCTAAGTATGATGATGTAGTGCAATGTTTGCGTGAACTAAAGCAGATCTATAGAAACGCTGAAATATCTGAGACGGGGCTGTCGCCACATACGGTTCATTTCACACAGAGCGGCCTGTGTGTAAGATCTCACGCTATTTACAAAAGCTGCCAGAAGTGATAATCCTTCTTCAGAGTGATATGGTACAAAACTGGAAACTGAAGCCTGGTGCCTCAAAGGACTGTGTCCAAAACACTGGCTGTGGTCAAAGACGATTTTGCCATGACATGTTCACAAGTTTTTCGTTGTGGGGTACAAACTGCTTCCTGACTGAACACAAACTGTACTACAGTTTGTCTGGCTCGGATTTGCAACAACCTCATTTAGGTGAGCGAGTAATTTCTTTTCCCCCAAAACTTTATATTTTTAGGTAAACCACTGCCAAATTCGGACTAACCTGCCAGTGTAAAAGCGCCTTTAGTAAATCCCAAAGTGTTGAACTTCTTGTCTGGATTTCCACTGAACTCTAACCATTTGATATATGGAAATGGTTTTGATAGTCAACAGTTCAAAGGATTCCAGCCTGGGACGTTGAAATATAAGACTTGACATTATTATTTGCAGTGGGCTAAGAAGCCAACATACTAAAGCTTCTTCACTTCATGCCTTTAATTCCAATGAGAACATTATTTTGTGAACAATGAGTTCAGCTCCAGCTAACAGTAGACTGAAAATGTTATGAAGCATGAAGAGTTGGAGCATACCGGTAATTAAGATTTAATGGAACGATCATGTAAGAAAAACAATCCCTCTCCTTCCATCCAACACTCGTTTTCTGCGTCTCTGCCTCTCGAGTCTTTCCTCTACATCTAGTACATTCACAGCAGTTAACTTGCAAATATGCAAATCTTTGGGCAAAATGTGTAAAGTGTGCATTCAGCATTCCTGCAGCTGATAGTGCATGGACAACTGCTGTGGACAGAGAGGGAGAGATGGGTGATGGAGGGAAACATTAATAGCACGTGAAGGAAGAGGGAGGGTTGGGGGACACAGAGTGGATTAAATATCTGTAGGGACTTTGCAGATAAATGTTAATTTATTTCATTTGTAATCCATGAGATAAAATGCAAGGGCTGATTTAATGATTTGGATATTCATGTGGGTAAATGATTTTTTTAATCCTTTTTTGTCATCACAGTTTAGTCTCTTTGACAAATATCTCACTATCTACTGGCATTTCTCGATGCTAACGGGATCTAACAGGAGTTTGTTTCACATCAAATCTGTCCACTGGGTACAGAGCGCTGGAATCGGTCCGGCCCAAGGTCCCTATTGTTTTGTTTTTTTCTCATCTCCAGACCACTCAGTCTCCCTGTGACCCAGCGCTATCTCATTAGCTGAACTGCAACTAGAGAAGAGGACCCGGGAGTGCTAATGCTAATCAGAGCTGTGGGACGGCTGCTAGCTGGCCTGGAGGAGCCTGAGAGACGACAGGAGACCCGGAGCAACACTGTGACAGAAAACTGCTTCAACACGATGGATCCGAAATGTGAAGTTGCATCTGAATTGACTTTGAGATCTGTCGGATGTCAAGACAGATTTTAATTAAAGAGGAGAAAACCCATGAGTTGTATTTGTTGCATGCTAGCCAGCACTACAATTAGTTACTACAATAACTTTACATTTGAAAATGTATGCTCTAAATTGGTATACGAAATCTTCAACAACTTGGTATGTCTATGCAGTTTGGGGCACAATTGTTCAATGTGTTATTCCGAAAAACAACACAGACATGTGTTGATCCTTTTAGAGTGTACTTAAGGCTCATCATTCTCATTGTTTATTGATTTTTACCTAAACAAATTGTACTATTTTAAAGAAGCCGATCAATTTAAACCATTATTCAATTTTAGTTCCAGGTGACCATGCATGAAAAAGTTTGCTACTACAAGAAGACACTGACTGATTCCCACAGTTTTCTGTAAAATAGGTCCTCTTGTGGTATTAGCAGCTCATTCAAAATGGTGACACTACAGTGTTTGTGCTGCAAATGGTATTTTAAGATCTTATTTACATCCATATATTTGTATTATTGTTTTTTCGTCACCAGTCTTTCAATAATCAGAACAAATACTGATACATTCTGAGATTTTTGGGAAAGAGAAAAATAAACAGAAAAATAATGAGCCATAAGTGTTTTTCAGAAAACTGTCATTTAAACTAATCTGGCAGCGAGGAGTCTGATTTTAGCATGCTTTAAAACAAAGTGCAAGTTTGCATGTCTTTGACTCAAGTCATCGAGCTTCATGACTATGAATGAATAAATGAATGAATTTATGAATGAATGAGGGGTCAGAACAAATAAAACGTTATAAACACATTGTCAGCCTTTGCTTGGATTAAAAAGCATTTTCAAATAGCAAATTTATCAACCAACATTTCTCCCACACATGGCCAGCAGTTTAAAATCTGTTATCAACCACGTTGCTGAATCACTGCTTCCCTCACAGTATGCCTAATGGTGACACATACATACACAAATATACACATTCATGCCATCAAAAGCCTCAAAAGTGCTACTATCCCCATCCCTCTATGATTGTACTTCCTGTATAGGAGGGCTCCTTCTACATCCCATTGCAGGTCTCAACATTTTGGCATGACTTTGCATCATCCAAGCTGAAGAAAACAACCATCAATATAGCTTTTGTAACAGAAACCTAACAGTGAAATAAAAAAAAAAAGTGAAACACTGGATTCATCTCAAACGTGTGTTGGTTATGTCATATTTAGCAGAAACAGAGAGTTAGTAGAGAAAGCTGCCGCTGGATACAGAGGCCTCATATGGAGGCGGTCTCCCGCTGATCTCTCCTGACCGGGGAGACTCTGCCTGTAGCTAAAGGGCAGTTCCACGCTGGAGGTTTTTGGTATCGATTGTTCAAAGCTGCCCCATAAACCCGCTTGAAGGGGAATGTTTTCACTTTTTCACCTAATGAAGGCTGGCAAGGCCGACTGGCACATTGACTGGGCACGCTGGGATGTGAAATCTCCCGCTTCAGGAACCCTGCACCCTCACCCAGCTGCACCAGTCAGCAGCAGCAAGTATTAGACTGTTTGTGTGTCTAATGTGCTACGGGGCATATAGGTGGTGGTGGGTGGATGGAACAGCGGTGTCAATGTGTATCAGTAATGCCCTTATTACAAGGAAGTTAATTTTTTTCTGCAACCGTTAAGCAAAGGAAGCAGGCGTTGTGGATATGTGTGCTCGCCACAGTTTTCGCCTCTCATGCATAATTTTTTTACAGTGGAGATGTTAGTGTTAGTGATTACATTCAGGTTGCAGATACAATTCAATTAATTATAGCTTTGAATACCCAGCAGGTGATGCCCATAAACCTCTAAGCACTCGGTCACAGAAAGAAGTAGCAAAACAACATTCCTTCGTACATTGTGGCAGTTGTAAGCACCGCCACAGGCTAGCTAGTTTGCTAGCTGTATAACTAGCTAGTTTGCTAGCTGTATTAGCAGCTAGTGAGCTAGCTGTATTACTAGCTAGCGAATTAGCAAACAGCTGTTAGATATAATCCCACAGAAATGCTTTGGGCATTAAACTGCATTTATTTACTTCTTTATTTAGCTAATTAGTGTGTCAAAGTTAAATTCAGCACGGAGGTTTACTTTTTACGAGTCACTTCTCTCACTGTGATGATTCTGTTTAAATTAATTGAAATATGTGCAAAATATCACCAACATTAATGTTGGTGTTACCACAAGACTTAATCCTCCAATAACAAAATATATGTTATGGGGACATCAACATTAAACAAGTTTAAGGAGCTTGTGATCCCAATGACAGTTTGCCTATGAAACCTGATTTCCAGGTTAAATAACTGTATCTTTAAGTCGATTTAGTCATTTCAGGACTTTCAATAATTGGAAAGCTGAATGACCAGATTTAAGTAACCAGATGTGATAATGATTCTGGTTGCTACCTTTGTTTGGGTCAAGACATTCAAATTCACTGTAGATGAGAGGCAGGATAGAAAGGAGTTTGAGGATTATGGACACGTTTTCAACATGTTTTGCTAAACGGCCTGCTGCAATTGTTTTACTTCGGTTTATTTTGATGAAAACAGTAGTTTATACCCTCTCTCTGAATTAAAAAAACGCTGATTAAATGAGAGGCACAAACTGTAGCGAGGGATATGTGGGTGATTGTTGGAACTGAGAACAAGCTGATTTCTCACTTCAAAGGATTTGAAATAGTTTGTTACCTCCAGCCGAGAGCTAAGATCCTCTTCTACTAAACAACAGTTGCTAAATTCCTACTGTGAAGAAAGATCTGGGAGCAGAACATATAATTCCAGGAAGTGTGTGTGTGTGTGTGTGTGTGTGTGTGTGTGTGTGTGTGTGTACATGAGCTGGTGTATGTGTGTTTGCAATAAAGCCTGCCATGCAGTGTTTTGTTTTCCAACTCTGTTCATTAGTTTGATAATTATTTTCCTAAATCTTATTAGTCTTATCTCAAGAGGAGCCGTGAGCAAAGAAACTGGTAGTCTGTCTGTGTGTGTGTGTGTGTGTGTGTGTGTGTGTGTGTGTGTGTGTTGATGGAATATGTGTGCTTGTTCTGTATACAATGTGTAGAGCGAGACAGAATTGTTTTTTTGTGTCGTATTTTTTCAAGTCTTTTTATGATTTTTTTTTCTTTGTGTTCCTTTTATCGCTGTTGGAAACAAAAGCACAGATAACATTGAAAAGAAGTCAGTGCAGTCAATGGATACGAAACAGGCAAAATTTGACCGGGCAACGTGACCGTGTCTGTTCGGAACCACCACACAAAGGTCGGTTGGCGTCCCAGTAAGCTGAGTGAGTAACCAAAAAGCAGCTCTTCAGCCTCCGTTCATGCCCTGCAGTGGTGCCGGGGAGATGAGATCTCAGAGTCTGTGAAAGAGCTCCAGGATGGCTCTCAGAATCAACAAAAAAACAAAGAAAGAAGAAAAAACAGGTTTCCATTCTTTTGCGAGTCCTCCGCCTGACTCCGGTAGAGTGCGAGACCACAAAAGGTCATGCAAGGGTTGTGTTTTTCAGCTGGAGTGAATCGCAGGGCAGAAAGAGCAGCACAAACAACTGAAGACCTCGCTGCTTTCTGCTTTTATTTTAGTCCAACAAAAATACAAATCCCGTTTCTGAGAGTTGGTATGATTCTGTTTTTTTGTTCATCCACTGGTTGCTCACAGACTGCAGAAGCAGAGCCGGTGCACATGGGGATTAAAAGACCAACATCGCTCTCCTTCTCATCCCACACATTCCGTTGAAGTCATCTTAGATTTTGAGTTTTTTTCTCAAACACAATTCAGTGATTTTTAAGACATTTTCTCCTAGAGAGAAAAGAACAAAGTGTCATTCTTTGTAATAACAACAATAAGAAGAATGATCGTCCTCTAAGTAGAAAAAAAGGGAAGAAAGTGTCGCTGCACATTTCTGTCAGTTAGCCTGCGGAGGCAGCAGGCGTCTCAGTGAAGGTGAGAGATGCAAACACCCACTGGAGGAGAGCCTGAGAGTTGCAGCAGCACCCGCTGACTGAGGTCCCATGGGTGCACGGAAAACACCCGGTGTCCGAGCCCTGGGTTCGATTGTCAGCTATGCTAGAAGCCAATTCATACAGTCTCTCTCCTGCAGATTTGTTGTTTGTTGTTGTTTTCTTCACATAGATTACTGGAGCTGACTGCGGCAGATGATGGTTCCGTGTCCCGTGTATGAGAAACATTAAAAAACAATGAAAAAAGTTGAGTATTTGATTTCAAAAGCCGGTAAAGCACTTACAACTGACTACATGGATATTCAAAGTTTCCCCACTGAACTATCTCCTCACCTAAAGTGACTTTATGGTTTAAGCACACTGACTACAAAGAAAGATAAAAAGGCTGCGTAATGTTTCATCAAGCAAGTTAAGTATATGTTGGTTTGGCAGTGTCCAAGCCCCCAGAGCTGCATGAGAGCAGCCGGGGTTCACCGGGATGATGCATTCAAAGACGGGTGTGTTGAGTGTTCACTATTGCAAGTGTGTGAGTGTGTGTGATTTTAAAGAAAAACAACAATCTAGCTACTCCTCGTTTTCCTCTAATCCCCGTCTCCAATCAGAGGGCCGTCAGTCCGTTTGATCTTTATGGCCCTCCCAGATGGATGCGCTGCCCTGCAGGCGTCATGGCCGCCGACGGATGGGGTATGGATGGGGTGAACGAGGAGGGCGGTAGGTAGCTCGACTGCCCATCCCTCTCTCCTCCTATCTCTTCTCCTCCTCCTCCTTTTTCTCCTCTTGCTTCTTCTCCTCTCCCACTCCTTTTATTTTTCCCTCAGATGTGCCTCTTCATGTGCAGGGCCAGGTGGTCCGACCGAGAGAAACACCTGCAGAGAGAAACCATGTCAGAAATAATTAATAACTAAACATCCCACATATGGATCAAATATGTACACAAAATACAGTAAAATTAAGAGATGGAAAATGTTAAGATGAAACAATTAATGCTTAAAAAAGTGAGTGAGCACACAGCAGCGAAGAAAAACAGGACACAGCATGTGATATATTAGTTGTGAACGGGGCCCCTGAAATACCCACTGGCTCTGGGTATATCTTGTGAGCTCTCCATAATCTCAGGCCCCTTGAATCTCCCACTGGCTATGTGTATTTGCTGAAAATGTTCCACACTTTCAGACTCCATACACTACACATTGGCTCTGTGTATTTGCTAGGAATTCTTATTAATCCCAAGCCCCCTGAACTGTCCACCGTGCGCGCTGGTTTGAACATGAGTAAACATTAATGCAGTAATTTGAAGGTGGTGGAAACTTTATATTCATGCAGAGTTTGCATTCTGTTTGTTGGACAGCAAAGTTACCTGTTGCATACTTTAGCTACATAAACTAACTAGCTAATGTTTGTTGAAAATACCAAAAAAACAGTGTGTCACAAGTATTGAACATGAAACACCCAAGTGTAGTCTCTTTGCTACTTTATGTCTTTCTAGCCTTTTGGTTCAAACAGCAACAAACCACAATGAATAAACTTTAAATATTAGGCATGCTAACCTCAGGCTCTAATGCTAACTCAAGTAGTGTTGAGTGGGCGACGTAGATGAAAATGTTGAAATTCTCCCTCGAAAATGATCTGGGGTGAATCTGGGGTGCTCTGAATTATCTAACAAGTGGTAACATGTCAAAGTCCAATAGATACTTCCTTGAGAAGACATTCCTATGGCTGCCATATATGTTTTTATAACTGTCACAGTTAACTGAGAATAGCCTACCGGAAAAGCTAAAAGGTAAGAGAATTATTTCAACATGAATGAGACAGAGCTCACGGCTTAACACACAAATGTATTAAGATTTTCAACCACTTCATTTTAAATGCACAGTGAATTTCATTATGTCAGACCGATGAAACTCAGAAAATAGAGAACAATACGGGCCAATTCAGGCTCAGCAATTTCCTAAATATGAACAAAACAAACACGACCATAAATCACAGCCACACCTCCACAGCTCTGCAGTCAGTCCTCAAGCTCTGAGTAGAATCCTATTGTAGAAACTAATTAGATATGCATTGTGAACATGGACACTAATGCAGACAGGCCGGCAGTGCACTCTGATGCAGGGCAATTTAACTCAGCAGTGACTGCACCTGGTGTGAGAGAGACATAAAACCAGGTGCTGGTGATGTATAATATAAGAATCCCAATCTCAAGAGTATTTTAATTTCATTACACCATTGTGAGGACATTAAAGCTCAACATCCACAATAAAATGAATCACAAATGATATGACTAGAGCAGAGGCAAAACAAAATGTGGGCGAGAATAAAATGAGAAATTAAAAATTCAATTTGCCAGAGGCTTTATTCATTATTAATTAGTCAAGGCTATTCTATGTGTTCAATGTGTGTGTGTGTGTGTGTGTGTGTGTGTGTGTGTGTGTTTAGGCAGGCTGTTGTTCTATCCAGCTGAACACTCAAAAGTATAATAGAAAGTTTTCATGCTGCGGCAAAATCGTCTGTCTCTCAAAAGCTTCTACTGTGATTCATTCTCTTAATGTCAGTCTGTAGATCGTGCAGTAAAACCTCATCCAGAGTTCAGTAATTAGGAACTTCACACTGAGCCAAATAAGAAACCAGTTAAAAATCTTCAACTTAAGCATGAAATTGTCCTCACAAATTCAACTGAGGAAATATCTCTGACCAGCCACCTGCAAATTTGTAAAATGTCAAACTAAAGTACTGTGCATAAAGCTGGGAGGGATATATTTTGATATATTCTGTATATATGGTGATGTTCAGTTGTGCAAATCTCAGACCTACTCCATCTTTAAAGTGGCCTGAGATAACTCCTGTTATGATTTGACACTATAAATGAAACTGAAATTGAAATAACCGGTAGAATATGTAAAGTAATTCACGTTGTAACCCCTTTATGTATATAGTTTACAAAAGTAAATTTCAAAAACTGATGGGTGATCAAACAAAGGTTATAGATGTATATAAACATAAATTTTTGCCAACAAAAAAAAGAGACTAAGAGACTCAGCTGTTTTTCTTGCTGTTTTGGGTTTTCAGTGTGGACAATTTTAGTAGAAAAGTAGTTGAAAACACAAAGTGTGGACAGAACCTTGGGTTCATGTTAATTCACATACGTTTTCAGATGTCAAGTGCACAATTGAACTTTGCTCTCATCTCTGTTGTTTGTGATCTAGTGTTTCCCCTCAACCCTTGGCCATGTGGTACCTACTGTACACCTTCACCAATCTGTGTGTGTTTGTGTGTGTGCGTGGCTGGACAGATGGCCATGCCAGTTACTGTGTCACTGTTGGGGTGCGGAGCAGCCAGACCAGCTGGTACCACCCCAACCCTCCCCCTCCCACACACACAACCCACTGCTCCTTCCCATCCTCCACTTCTCCTCCTCTAAACTCTCCCTTTTCCTCCTCACTTCTTTTTGTCCTCCTCCTCATCACTCCTCCTTCTTTCAAGCTCCATGGAAACACCGGGGGGTCCCCGCTTGATTAGGCAGGATTAATGACAGACTGCAGTGTGTGTGTGTGTGTGTGTGTGTGTGTGTGTGTGTGTGTGTGTGTTTGTGCATGCGTGTGTGTGTGCATGCATGCATGTGTTTCCCCAGGAGAAATTGTGTCAGATTGAACAGTCTATCTAATGTTAACCTCTCCATGGCTGCCACTTTTTGCTTTTCTCATGGTAATATTCGATGGGCTCCACCCACCACAGATGTGTGTGTGTGTGTGTGTGTGTGTGTGTGTGTGTGTGTGTGTGTGTGTGTGTGTGTGTGTGTGTGTGTGTGTAAGACTGAGGTACATCCTGGTTATGTAAAGCATGTTTCCACCCACTTTGTAATTTGAGAATCAAAAAGCCAAAAGGAAATTACTGGAAATGTAAAAAAAAAAAAAAAGGTGCTTTCAGGCAGCTACGCACCCTGTGTAGGTCTTACTGTAATCTCATTACGCAGCTACATTGACTAAGTTTTAGCTGACAATAGAAGAAATTGTTAAAAACATGACACGATTAATATAGAAAGTTTCGCTAACTAGTAGCAGAAACGTTGCTTATTGTCCCAGACAGGATACATCTAATGTTAGAAGCTTTGAAGTTGAAAAAATTTAACCATCATTAAAGGAACACGCCGACGTATTGGGACTTTAACTTATTTACCGTATCCCCCAAGTCCAGACATACCCTTCTCATCTCCGTGCGTGTCGTAACTCTGTCTGACGCCCCCACCGCTAGCCTCGCTTAGCACAGATCCTGGAGGTAACCAGCTCCATCTAGCCTACTTCTCCCAATTAGTGACAAAATAACGTTTTCCTATTTTACAAATACCAAGGTCACATGAGACACAGCTAATTTAACTCATGTAGCTTAATCCTAAAATAGGATGTACATAACATGTGTAGTGAAGTACGGTAACTGATTCTAAATACTACAGTACCCATCAGTCTCAGTGGCCGGACAGAGGCCAAATCAGAGCTATTGCAAATTCAAAACGCTTCGCTTTTGAAAATTTGTGTCAAAACATAGTGTAATCTTTAGCTTCAGGTCGGTGTCACTACCACACACAGCAGAATGTATGCTCTGGGATTGGAGGTTTCTTACTGAAATGTTGATAGTTGTAGTTTACTTCTCTTTGTATATTTCTATGTACACGGCTTATACCTCTGACTTTTGATCAAAGCAGCAGATATTTTCCAACACAGATATTCCTCATTTGCAGTGATGATTCAATCAGGAGTGTTTTGTGAGAGCTCCAACTGTCAGTCACCAACACTGTCAATGCAGAAAATGAACATTTACCTCAGAAGCCCCAAATAACTTCTCCATGCAGACTTTGAAGTACGCAGAGCCTCAATTGTGACACAGCTCATATCTGTGTCATTGTGTATCCAAGTGTGTCATTGTTACGTCTGGGCCTTTAAATGTTCATGTGTTAATATGACTTTGCATCTAAACGTCTTTGAGTTTTGCATGTGTGTGTTGTGTCTCTACAGTGTGTGTGTGTGTGTGTGTGTGTGTGTGTGTGTGTGTGTGTGTGTGTGTGTGTGTGTGCCAAGAAGGAGCTAATACAGTCCCAGCTCTCAGCCAGGATTAGAAGCTTCCAGCAGGTTTCTGGAGGGTTTTATGTCTAAAACCCAAACTAGAGGGAACCCACAACAGCCAATTACACTGTCTCTAGGGCAAATGTGTGTGTGTGTGTGTGTGTGTGTGTGTGTGTGTGTGTGTGTGTGTGTGTGTTAGTGTTGATCATCAGAAAGGTAGTGCAGGCACACACACACATACAGAGAGAGTGTATGTTAAAGTGGATCTGGCATCTGGTGCCACTCAATTAGCTGCGACTAGTCTGCCAATAGCCAGAATCCATTTAACTGCCAGCAAAGGGGCATGAGTAGGCACACACACACACACACACACACACACACACACACACAACCTTGAGGAACGCCAAACAGACATGATGTGACTTCCTTGGCTTTTGTCCACAAGGATATTTAGTTTGCTTTTATTTTGAAACACAAACCCTGTCATGGTTTTCTACCTTTCTTTTCCACTGAGGTCAAACTGCATAGGTAAAAAACAACAACACAGGATCAACTAGTAAATTCTTCCACCACTGGCTGGATAACATGACTTGAAAGCCAATAATAATAAGCCAATAACAAAAATAATGTCCATCAGGAAGTTAATTTGAGATAATAACATTGCTTATCATTAAATTGACTACAGTCTTGAACCTTTATCATCCATGAGTTCAGATAACAGCTCACCTGAGCTCCTCCAGCTGCTGAAGGAGGGGAATGTCTTTAAGAAAATGATCACGTCCATTTAAGCTTCAAACAGACTCGTTTGCAGTTTTCTGTCTCTAAAGGTGTTTCTTTAAGAACTTTTATTTACCTGTGCTTAAGAAAAGAGATGTTAACTGAACTGCTACATGAGAAGCATGTAGAGCAAAGCTGAATAATTTGTCAGAACCTTTGGGCCAACTACCAACTGTTTTGGATGCATTATCAAGCAACGTACAAACGTTTCCATCCCTCTATTGATTTAAATGAGAAGCATGAAAGAGTTATTCAAATAGAAATGCGCTGTCTTACATTTGTTAACTGGACACGTCTATGTTTTGGACAATTGGAAACACAAAACAAGAAATTTGAAGACTTGACTTTGGGCTGTGGGAAATTGTTATGGCCATCGCCCATTGTTAATTCTATTATTTCTATTTACCAAATGTTTTCTGAGAATAAGGCTTATCGACAATTACAATTCTTAGTTGCAGCCCTAATGTTGACAAAAATAGCCCAAATATGTGACTTGACAAGAAGGTAACACAGGTTTGTTTTTGGCTTTTGGAGTTCTACTTTTGGGGACAAATGCAGGTTAAACACAAGCCCTTGACAGATAAAGTGCATAAATGTCCTGCAAATGTAAAGTGTTTGTCATAGTTCATGTGTACAGCAGATGCCTGTGTGTGTGTGTTTACCTGTCGCAGTGGTTGCACTTGAATGGCTTCGCTCCGGTGTGTTTGCGGTAGTGTCGTGTCAACTCGTCACTGCGGGCAAAACGCCATTCGCAGCCCTCCCATGAGCACTTATAGGGCTTCTCACCTGAGAGAGAGAGAGAGAGAGAGAGAGAGAGAGATGAGAAGGTGTCACATTTTATTATAATTTCTACATCTAAATTCACACATCTAAACAACAGCTGTTCACTAATTTACAGGTAACAACCCCTGGCTTTTTCCAGACCCATGCACACAGACATACACACACACACACGCACACACACACACACACACACACACACACACACACACACACACACATACACACAAAGCCCAAGGGCCGGCAGGCAAACCAGTTTTAACACAACAGCCATTTTAATGAGCCAATACACTCAATTAGCTGTAAATTAAGTCTTTCAGCACTGTGGTGTGTTAATTCATAATCCTAAATTCACGCTGAAATTAATCTCATTTTGTTCCATACACGCACAAACACAAAACACACACACACACACACACACACACACACACACACACACACACAGAGGTGGTGGGATCTGAAATGTAAATGAAGTTTCATCCCCCACTTCACCAGATGGGAAAAGAGATTGTCTATTGTTCTCAGCCTGTAGTTATCTCTCCATGATAGAAAGCCTTCCAGCTGTGTGTGTGTGTGTGTGTGTGTGTGTGTGTGTGTGTGTGTGTGTGTGTGTGTGTGTGTGTGTGTGTGTGTGTGTCTTTCAGGAGCAGCCTGTCTTCAGATGGGACGTGATGTCTGACTGCCTGTATAAGAGTGTGTTTCTCTCTGTGGGTGTGATGGGGGCTATATGTGGGTCAGCAGATAAATCAGAATATCATAAACCACACCAAAAAGTAAGACTACAACAACTAATGTTAATACAAGTAAAAATAAATAATACATTTTCCTTTATTACACTATGTTTCTGGATATATATCAAACTGCAATAAAACTGAGTTTGTCATGCACAACTGTGTGTGCAGACTACATTTTTCAGTGAATCCAACCCTTTTCCAACTGCTGCCTTCACAGGAAAACCTTGAAACATTTCTTTACTGGCATGACCTTGTTTGTGCGTATAGTTGGTGGGTTTCATTTTATTTTGGATATATTCAGAAGTATTCACTTTGGTTCAAAACCTGAAAGAGTAAGATTGGTTCTGGGTTAAAAAAAAAAAAAGTTTGATGTTGCATTGCTTTGTGGCAAAAGTTGAACCAAGTTCGATCCAGTGTTATTTTAGTTTCAGAGACCTCTGGATCAGGACTCCCACTGCCTCAATGCAGTAGCCTCGTTTAGATGAAAAGGGAGGAAGCTGTTTTGACCCTGCACAAACATCAAGCAAACCAAGTTATTTTAAATCAATTAATTAAATGACATAAATGTTAAATATTTACAATATTAATAAAGAGGAAACACTTTAAAACACAGGCGTTTCTCCACACTGCA
Organism: Perca flavescens; assembly: GCF_004354835.1. NCBI lineage: Eukaryota > Metazoa > Chordata > Actinopteri > Perciformes > Percidae > Perca > Perca flavescens. Next base: position 13,683,239 of record NC_041341.1, on the reverse strand, counting down.
TACTCTCAAACTGGCCGAAACTATTTGCAGACCACTAGTGTGTGTGTGAGAACTGGGGGGTGGTAACTATAATTGGGGTCCTAATGACTTAATGGGGAGTAATACAGCAGTTTACAGTCAGTTAGCCAGATGTCCTAGCAGCCTTTCCACTCCCATCACAGCACACACCAATCCAAAACAAAGTGGCACTAATGTGAAAACTAAAGCATTTCACAATATGGTGGAAACATAATTGGATGCAAAAGAATGTGTACAAGCACGTTGGTTTTTCAGCAGGATCTTTTTGGAAATAAAAATGACAGCCAACAAACCCTGACAGAGAAACTAATTGTATATACTGTAAGTACAACCTGTTTCCAGATCTCTGCATTGCCAACCGTGTGGCGACTGAAATTATGTTGGCGGGAAAGTTATGTCAGCTGCTTGTGATTGGTTAGGAAACTCAGGAACCATTCCTGAACAGAAAACAGCAGAAATGGACATCGGATGAATAATATAGTGAACAAAACGGCAATTCAGTTTGATGATCATGCCCGCCACTTCAGGTGGAAAAAATCATCTGCTGTTACTGTTGTTGTTGTGGTTTTTTTTTTAAGTATGTGATCTTGTTACACCTTCTTGAAAACATTTGAATGTTAGTTGAAGGAAACACTTATGTTTTTCTTTTACTTTGAAGACACTTTTCAATTTAGACATATCTACAGATGCAGCTTCCTATTTCCTTTTCGCGCTGTTTACACAGTCCCCAAAGTCCCCAACTGTACCACAGGGCATAACTCCTCTATTCCATACCGACAGGAGAACTAACTTTAATTGCCTTGATTCTCCACCTTGAATCATCGTGCCAGAATAAGCTGTAGAAAGTAGACCTTCACGTGGACTAATATCTGAGGTGCAGAGCAGCTCTGACAGCAAGGTGATGCAACGACCAGTAAAAGATTACATGCTACAGGAACATCCAACTGTGAATGCTGCCCCTCGTCCACTTTATTTCCCCCCAGTTCCTGTGTCTCTTTGATCAGAGTCGTATTTCATCGACAGACACAACGTGGCTGCAAGGAGACAAAGTTGTTCTCGGACTGAATTCATTTCAGATCACGAGCTGCTCTCTCCATGATTTGCATATTCAAATTCTCCAGTCAAATCGTGTGCAGTCGGTTGCTGATTTCCACAACAGGGATCTCGGTTTTGTTGCTGCCTCACCATGGTTGCATTATTGGAGACAGGCCTTCCTCTGCCACTTCATCTATAGTTTCTGATTTGTTAGGGGACAAGACCAAATATAAAGTATCCTCCCTCTCCAAGCTAGCCTCTGCTGCACTAGCTTTTGCATTTATTTGGGTTTTGCTATCAAGCGTTCCTTTCATTGGTCTTTTTGAACAGCTGAAACATGCTCTTGGAGGTGTTCTGTCCATATTCTAGCTAAATTAGTATCTACTGTACTATAGAACAACACATGCAAGGATTCTTGGGAACTCCACCAATACTACACATCAAAGTCTGTTTACAGGTCTTTGGGCGCACTCCTGCATTTGTGAAAAAGGACGAGTGGAGCAATTAACTGAAATGATGAACTATCATCTGGTTAGTTCATCTGGTTTGGCTCTAATGGTCAATATTTAATCTTTAGTTGTTTTCTGTAGTCTTGTTACTTCTAATTCACCTCAACTAAGGTTGTTAAAAGAGATTAATTAAGATGGGAGAGTTCATGACTGTCACAACCAGTGCAAGACTTTCTCCAGTTACATTTGTTTTGTTCAAACTGTACTTTTAAGCTATTTTTGTAAAGGCCCACAATCAGACAGCTGTGAAAAAGTGTGATTCTACAACAGATTCACTTCTTGTTCTGTAAAGAAACCAAAAATCCTCCATGTTGAATCTTCAGCAGCAGTATCTGAATGTGTGAATCCTCCCACACACTCCACAGAGTCCTCCTCGCTCAGGACTGAATACAGGACCAATATTTTCAACATACAATAGCAAACCCCTTGGCAGCTTATCCTGTTGGAGAAATGCTACACTCTCAACCTGTGTTTGTGTGTGTGTGTGTTTGTGTGTGTGTGTGTGATATGGGGTATGAGTGGGGGCCGCAGGTGCCAGACAGGCGGCCGTTTCACACCCGTCTTCTGTAATTGGCCAGGGCACCCCATCTTCCTTCAATAGGACCCCCCTTTACACACACACACACACACACACACACACACACACACACACACACACACACACACACACACACACACACACACACACACACACACACACACACACACACACACACACACAAGGAATGAGGCAAGGCCAGCTCGGGCCTGACGCCACAGCAACCATGACGCCAGCCAATTATAGCACGGCAAGGCAAGGATGCGTGAAAAAGTCACCTAGCAACTGAGAGAAAGAGAGAAAGGGGGGTGAGTGAAAGAGAGAGAAAGAGAGAGAGAGATTAACAGGCATGTACAATCAACCAACCACTAACCAATTATGGAAGAGTGTGATGCAGTTGCTTGGCAACCCAAACTGAATGAGCAAGTGGGAGAGAGAGAGAGAGAGAGAGAGAGAGAGAGAGAGAGGGTCGGAGGTTGTATTCAGTAGAGGAGTATAGAGGTATATATGTGTGTGTGTGTGTGTGTGTGTGTGTGTGTGGAAGTCTGGGGTTACAGCAGGGTTTTTCCTGAATCCACATGAGGCTGTGGTACCTGCTGAGGGTGGGGGTGGGGCGGGGGTTGAGGTCTTGGGAAGTCAGACTCAAGCTGGAGTGTTTTTTTCATGTTTTAACCTGTGAACTACACATCACATACTTTACATCACAGCTAGCCATTTTGCAAACTATGTGTTAAATCCAAATGTCTTTTTTGTTTTGCTTTACGAGCCCTAGACACATACATAAACCATAAAAAGTGAACGCAAAACCTGCATTAATTGTTGCCAAAATTACATTATCATTGTAAGGTTATGCAGTGCAGACTTTTTCATTTTGCACCTAATCTACATTATATTAACGTTCACAAAAATCAATGCAGACTCATTGCTCTCTAATGATGGATACAATTACACGGCAACATTCAAGCAAGTTTCAGCAATGTGTTAATTGATTTTCATACTACCAGTGTATAGATTCTCATCCTGTCGTTGGTTAAATTTCGATGTGTGGCTAACTGAAGGGCTTTGGAGAATATTACTTCAATTAAGTTCAGACATATGCTTTTTATCTGTATGAGGACATTCTTTTCTAGTCATGTTTTAAGTGTTTGTGTAGTTTTATGTAGATACAGATCTGCTTGTAATAAAGCTGCTTTATTGTTTCATTTGATTCTGTTTTCCTGTCATTTTGTACTAAAGCCTCTTAAAACATATACATATACACATACTCTCACTATAAAAATATTGGGATTTTACTAAACCATTAAGCCTGTATGGTGTATTGTACCACAATTCTGTCGTATACTTGCTGATTGGTGTCTATTTGGTTGTTTTGGGTTTTGTCTGGGTAGGTTAGAACTGCCATTCAACTTTTACACAACCAGACCGATTGTTGTTGGAGTTGTTGAAAGGTGTATTTCTTCACTGATGGAGCTAAGGTTGCAGCCTCCCCCCCCTTTCTCCAGTCTTGGTTCTTCACTATTATATACATGTCTCTGTTTTATTTCTGTAATGGAAGCAAATCATCATCTGACAGCAGCTACGTGTATTTTAACTGTGATCTGCAATTGTATTATATGCACATCGAAATATTGCATCAGGTGCCTGCACACTGAGTTGATGACTATTTCCTATATAAGTACAGTTAAGACAAATACTCTTCCACTCCTTCCAAAACTGCTCATCTATTCTGCTATCTCGGGTGCCAAGTATGTAGTTAAGTATAATGTTTTGGACTGCAGCTTGAATAACAAGGAGGATACAATTATTAGCCATCTAGTGTTTTTAGAGATAAAACCAGATCCAAGCGAGTGAGAAAAACAACAATCAGAGAACCAGAAAACCTGGCTCTGACTCAGAACAGCTCTGACTGGGTCCTTTAGAGATTTACTGAATTAATTTGTACATCTTTTAATGTTACAACTCTCCCTGTCTGAACATTTTCATATTGCTGCGGCTCAGAGAAATTGTTTTGGATATGAACAGAGGAATATTATTACCAACATTATGTGGAATTGCTACACATGTAACACTAAACTCCTGACAAACCTCACTACAATTATGTTTCTAATGGCCTCTGGTGTGCACAATGTGACAGTAAGTGTATTGATACTGTGCAGGCTTTCTCCAGTTGTTCCTCCCTGTGGTCTTTGCTATGTTAATCCCTCCATACATGTATGTCCAATGATTTACGGTCATAATAACCCAAAAAGAGGATTAAGCTAATTAAACCACAGTGCTGTGCTTGTAGTGAACACATTGGGAGGGAATGCACCACCCCCACATTTATACCACACACACGCACACTGAAGAAGCTACAGTTTCTCCAGGGTGTCTTTTTTTCTCCTCAGTGAATGATTCGGGCTTTAAAAGCTCATCTTTGGTTATCATGACTCGACTGTAGAATCATCAGAAGATTAAAGATACTGCAGCTAGCGGCCAGGCTACCTAGAAAGCTAGCTGCTCCATTCTGGATTAACTATAATAAAGCTACAGCTGTGGGTTCCCCCGGCTATGCTAGGTGCTGGCCTTGAATGTAATGCTATACTTAAAGCCATGCGATGGTCGCTGGGATCATATAAGCCTGTAACACGCTGGATTAATGATGCCAAGGTTGCCAGTATTAATACAGTAGAAGGTCTGCAGGCTATGTACTGTAATCCTGATGAACACCAAGGAAACTGCTAACACTGGATGATGACAACTGGAGGCCATGAACCACTCCAGATACTGTAAATGACACTGGGGTCCAAGCTAAAGTTAAATAATGCTAGCTTCAGGTGGTGCAGGTCTGTACAGGCCTCATGCTGCAGATAAGTGATGGATTCAGACTCAGTTACTCGACTAAAATCTAGAATGCATTTTGACTTGACAACAGATGAAAGGATTTATAAGAATGTATAAATATGTGGGGCTAAACTAGTTCCTGTCACTTGCAAAGTAGTGATGTACCTCTGAGCGACAATTGTCAATCAAAACAACCTCCAAAAAGAATAATGGCTAAATACATTTTTAGAAAAACAATTCATAAAGTTTCTATTTTCTTTGGTTCAACTAAAAACACAAATTACTACTATAAATATATTACAAAAAATATTACTATTATTACGAAATCATGTGCTCTCCACAGTTGTAAAATCCTTCCTCATAGTATAGTAAAACACTGTAGAGAGTTCTGACATCTGATTTCTTACGAACCCTTACGAACGCACCCCTTTGCATTTATTTGCGTCATAATACAGGGCTGCTTTTGGTCTGAACGCCTGGTAAGACTTTTTTTTAGTGGACTCAACTTTATTTTCGTTGGTTTACTTGTGTGAATTTGGTTGAAAAGTCAGAGCACTTTTTCCCAATTACTTTTATTTTATGTCAAACAAGATATTCTTCTGTTTGGTATACAGACTTAATTGTGTAATTGATTGAAAGGTTTAGCTTCTATATGAGTGATAACTTGTTCAGAAAACAAACAAACAGGCGGTTCAGGTGACTTAATGGTTTAAACCAGGAATTCATCATTATCTGCATCAGTCAAATCCATCTTCACTCATGTGTCTCCTTCATTAACCCAAAACTCGTCCCCACATGCTTACACTTTGCAGAGCTCACGGCAAACAGCCCCTGGACACATTAGCCTGATGTATGTTCTGTCTGAGGGTCATTGAGAGGGCCGCTGTAGTTAGCCTCTTAAGATGCATGTCCGACCCAGTTGGACACGGCTGAATTACCAATGTCATTTACTGAACTACCAGTCTATCACTCATCAGGCAATTACTGAGGCAGGGCCTTTTGGCCATGAGCTGGAGCATGAGGAAATTAATAAATCTAGAGGATCACCTGAGAAGCAGAAGAAGACGAGCAGAGGGCCTTTGAGAAAAAAAAACTCAACTTTCTGATGTTTTTTTTTGCAAATGTCTCCATGAGCTCAACCAACTCACAAGGTGAAGTATCTTTTGGGTTATGTACATGTGCTGGGTTTTAGCTATACTCAAAGCTCCAGGTTTAGACATATTGTTGGAGCTACATCATGTGTAATGACAATTCTTTAGGATGTGGACACATTTTTCATTGTGCTGGTTCTGAACTTCAACACATTGGGTTTGAAAAGGAACATAGACTATGAGACAGAAATGTTGACTATCAGTGTGTTAATGGTGTAGGAATTGTTTTCACTTCTATAGTCTCCTAATTCAAGGGCACAGTTAAGTAACTGGAAAAGTTGAATAAACTTGAATAAGGTCATTATTTTCAATATTTGTCTCACAGACATCATCAGACACTTGGTATCTTCCCAGTTGACACTCTGTCAGGCCTGTACTACAGCCAGCTTAGATTCTTTTTTCAGGGCACTTTGCCTGCAGTCTGGTCTTCAGCATTTAAACACATGATCAGTTGGATTGCGGTCATGTGACTCACTTGGACAACCAATAACGTCACAATGTTTGGCCATAAAACTCCTTGGTTGTTAAGTCTGTATGCTGTCCTGCTGCATTGCCCTAAAGAAGTATTATTTTGATATGTAAAACATGTCAAAATGATCGGACAAGATCTTATGCTGCAAATCTTTGTCAAAATGGCCCCAAGTATACAAAGGGCTACGCATATTACAGTCTTCACATAATATTGATGCGAATACCTTGAAGATATAGCTGAAAGTCAGCACTGTTTTTAAAGAAACTTGAACTGCTAGATTGGGAGAACACTGTGAAATACATTGACTCTATATTAGTTTTTAAAATCCTTCATGGTCTAGCTCCACCTCCTTTACTGGAATATATAAAAAAAAAACTCAAACAGCTCAACCAGAGCAGGCTCCAGAGGTAACTGCACTGTTCCCTTTAGGAGAAGTGCATTTGGCCATTTTTCTACCTGGAACTCTATACCAAGTGCAATATGTGAATTATCAACTTTCACCTCATTTTCCAAACAGTTTAAAAATGGCTACTGCAGAATCAAACCTGTTGTCATTAACTGGGATAATCTGTAATTTGTCCTCTGTTGTTGATCTGTAATTTATGTAATTTTTTATTGTGATGTTTTACTCTGACTTGTTTTATTTATTTAACTTAACTTATAGGGACCATCAACCTGTCAGGGACTAAGGATGGAAATTAGCCTTTGGCTATAATCCTGTATATATTTCACCCTTTGCTTTTTTATTAATAAGGGAAACAATTACACTAATTAACCCTGACAAAGCACACCTGTGAAGTGAAAACCATTTCAGGTGACTACCTCATGAAGCTCATTGAGAGAACACCAAGGGTTTGCAGAGCTATCAAAAAAAGCAAAGGGTGGCTACTTTGAATAATCTAAAATATAAGACATGTTTTCAGTTATTTCACACTTTTTTGTTAAGTACATAATTCCATATGTGTTCATTCATAGTTTTGATGCCTTCAGTGAGAATCTACAATGTAAATAGTCATGGAAAAAAAAGAAACACATTGAATGAGAAGGTGTGTCCAAACTTTTGGCCTGTACTGTACATTGTCCCTTTTTTTGAAATAAATAAACTGGAACTGTAACCTCATAATCACTGTGCTGAAATAATGCAATATAAAGTATTTGTGCTGAAAAGTTGTAATGAATGTAATGAAGGGCTTACCTGTGTGAGTCCTCTGATGTGCCTTCAGATGGGAGCTCTTGGTGTAAACCTTCCTGCAGCCATTAAACTGGCACCGGTGGACTCTCTTTTTGTTCTCTGGTATTTCTCCTCCAGGACTTCCTCCTCCTCCCTGCTCACTGTCACTGAGGGCTCCTCCACGGCTCGGCGGCGATGGTAACGCTCGTGCTGCCACCAGTTTAGCCGCCCCAAACCCAACCTTCTTTGCCACAAATTTGAGCGTTAGTGTACCATCCGCCGTCGCAGTCAGTGTTTGTGTGGGCTTGATGAGGTGGCGGCCGAGCTCTGGTGACGATGGCGGTGTAAGGGATGTAACAGCGGCACTGAGCTGTGCGGCACTGACTCCTGCGAGGACTTGGTCCTTTGGTGTGAGGGTTTCAGTCCCTGCCTCTGCTTGGGTCCTGCTGGGGTTGGGCACCTGGAGGATTTTGGCCTGGACCTTGGGGAGGGTTATCAGTAGTGGAGGTGGGCTGGGCTGGTCAGGGAGGCTGGGGAGGAGGGGGTCCATCAGGTCCTCATCACTGTCACCGCCCTGTATGAAGGTCGGCGTTAAGAGACAGTCCAGCTCCTCATCAAAGAGCTCTGAGAGTCTCTTGGGCTCCGTCTGTAGATAGCGCTCCAGCTCGAGACATGTCTGCAAGAAAAGGAAGCACAAGAGTCAGACATAAACATACTTTACAACTGTATTTCAGTATTTCTCGCAACTTCAGTCACACCATCTACATATGTAAGATGCTGTCTCACTGCAAAGTTGGTGACTAAATGGCCTTTAGTCATCAGGTTCATCTATGCTTCAGCAAGTCCATTTTATTTATATAACCCGATACACATCAGCTATATGACCACTAGAGTGTGGATCGGGACGCATTTTTCTGTCTGAGCCCTGCCTGCGTCCGACAGAGCAGTAAGCAAACCCGTCCCCAGCCCGAGAGGCATTAAGATATTTATGTCCGTGCCCGACCCGAGCCTGACTTGAAATCTTGTTTTTTCCTTTGTTTGTGTGGAAAGCCCGCTTTTATTAAGCAACTGTAAGAAGGCTATCGGAAATGTCAACAGATGAGTCCATCAGCGCACACGGGGCAACACAGGCGCGCACCTACATAATAAGCTTGTAGGTATAAGCTGTTCAATGCGTTATTGCACTGATGTGACCGAGCCCGACCCAAACCCGAACATCATTTCTAAATATCTGTCCAAACCCGGCCTGGCCCGTTGGGTCCCGATGGGCTCGGTTCGGGTATCCATCCTCTAATGATTACCCGTTGACTAGTGAAATACAATCATATTCAAACAGGTGTAGAGGAATTTATAACCTCACCAGTTTCGTTGTTACTCTGCTGATACCTTTGTGCCAGCACCATTTACTTCTGCTGAAGCTCCCACCACAACTTCAAACTCATCATATTTTTGGCATTGTTGACTTTGCTATTATCTAATGTACAGCAATCTCTGATCTCAGTACTCATTCATACACATACAGTATCATTCTGTATGTAAAAACTAATATATTGGAGGATTTGTTGTTGCTGCTCAGATTCTTTGAGAGTACACTTTTATTTGTAATAAAAGCTCACTTCCTTAACATATCTCTGACTGAAACAGTAATCCAGCATTAACTACACTGAACTGCACTGCAATGCTAGGAACAGCACCGCTCTATCATTGTTCTTCAGTTGACTTTGCATGACTTTCCAGGGTCTCTGATCACTCATTGGAGGTGTTAGTTCAGAGCTTATCAATCAAGTAATTTAACCATGGGCTACCCTGGTCATGGGGACACACTCATTAGAAATTGGCTCCATAGCGCTAACCTGACTCCGCCAGATGGATTGCTTCGCATTTGCTCGGCATATCCATCTGGGAACTTTCCGTTGGAGCACTTTTGGGAAGAGGTCAAAAATCCTGGTTAGCTGATTGGATAAACCGTCTGTCTATCACCACCTATGTTGGTGATAGACAGCTCCAAATTTTCTCTATCTCAAGATGCCAGACTGATCTGCGAGTAGAAAACTGGAGCTCGCAAGATCAGGACGGTCTCACGAGGCTACCATAGCAATACTAGAGGTAAAAAAAAACTCCAAAGGGAACCTTTAAAGATAGAGAAAGACCATGGTCGTGGTTAAAAAAACCCAAATCTGATTATAAGTCACAATGCTAGGATCTGGAACAAAAACAGCAGCCTTCCATGTCAAAGTCCCATGCCTTGTGTACAGCCATCCTGCATTTAAGGACGAGTGTAGGATTGTCAAGAAAAACATAGGTTGGTTTATCTGTTTGAACAAAAGACAAATGCAATTTTGTTGCCTCTTTCAGGGGTTTTCTCCCGACTGCGTGTTCAGAGCCCCTATTTACTAGTCTATTTAAATTCAAATGCCCACTGCAGGCTTTATATTTCTCTGCAGCTGTTGACCATGTCACCTGGCACATGGCAGTCCTGAGAGAGGAGGGATTTAGTCTGTGATTGATTGCCGCTGCCTGGCCAAGCTCTCCGGAGCCCTGAACTGTGGAAGCCTTGCCTGTTTCCCTCTGCTCACCCAAATCATCCAGCCATGGAAGTTATATCGCAAGATAGAGGAAGGAAGTTGAGCGAGATGACGGAGGGAAAGTCAAACAAAGAAAAAGAGAAGGAAGGGAGATAGGGAGAAAAAAACAAGCGAGTAATTCTACAATTGTTTATTCAACCTTTATCCGGAGACAACAGAGACATCTGTGCATTGTTTATACAGTTCCAGTTCTGGCAGCAGAGCAGCATCACCACAGTTGTTCATCTACTGGGGCTTCAGTGCCTTGGTCAAGGGCACCGTCCACATCACCTCAAGGGATTTGAGCCAGAAACCTTTAGGTCAGTAACCTAATTTTCTAACCTCAGGGCTAAACATATAAAGGTTCATGTCCTCTGTAATTCCTCTCCCCTCTCACTTGAACCACCAACTGCACTTCTGAGGTCTACATGGGACTTTAGTCGATCCTGCTCCTGCTTTGATCTTTTACACCTGCAACACGGGCTGCCTTGTTCCACGGGGGAAATAAGACACATGTAGCTGTTATAGCTGATCGTAATCTAAAGAAGAAAAAATGAAGTTGCCACAGCTGTTTGATATAAAATGTAACCTAAAAAAACCAATTGCTACTAAAAGGGTACAAAGAGTGCCTCTTATAGTTTAGATGGTTTTACAATGCAACAGATGCAAACCAGATGGTGGAACATCAGATTTCAGAGCAGCGGTTTTAGTAAATATTTACACAATGAAACTGTTAAAACCTATGCCAAAATAATGTATCAACTGTAAAGAATGAGATGCGAAACGTTCCTGCACAATAAACGTATGGGAGTATTAGCAGAGTGTGGGTATCTCATTCTTTTCAGTTGTATCCAGCCCCTATTTGCCCTGCACCTCACCGGTGGGGATGTGCACACTACCACTACTGCTCTACAAAATAATGTGTCAACCATTAATCAATTGTTGGTTAACCCCAAAATAATGACCTATTTTCCATTATGAAATTTCATCCTGTAATGACAATGCTGACCACTAATCCAACCAACAGGAATAGCGTTGAATTTCATGAAAATTCTCACCAAAATCTGCTCCTGTTCCCCCCAAAAAATCACCTGTTGGGTCCATGGATTTTAAATGTTTGTGGATGCGCCTGTGTAAGCCTCATTAAAGTTGCCGCCCAACTGTCATACGTATAGTTGTCCTACTGTCCAACCTTGAAATATCATCACTATAGTGATCAAACTGGATCGAACTTTCTGCTGTAGGTTTACAGTCCAGTTGTGTGGCAAAATCAACAAAACTATGCAAGTAGTTCAACAAGTGGTGAACATGATCCTTAAATCACAAAACAGCAGCATTGAACACTGAGTGAAAATAATCACTGTAATTTTACGACTAAATATCCAACAAGTATGCTACTATTCCTGGTCCAGTTCCTCAAGCCATAGAAATGACATTAAGATGTTTAACCAATCAGAAGTATTTAAACTTTATAATATATAGCATATATAAATACAGAGGAGCAGATGATTGTGCAAAACAGGATTTTATGATTAATTTTTTGGTGTTTAAAATGACATTGACATTTCGTTTGAGCCCCATTAACTCCAGGTAGTAATCTTTCAAATCTATAGTTGAGTAAACATATTATCTTCCTGTTTTTGTGATGTTTCTTTTTGTCAGGAGAGAGAGAGAGAGAGAGAGAGAGAGAGAGAGAGAGAGAGAGGGGGTGGGGGGGGCAGCAAGCTGCTCTGTAACTGTCCACTCAGCACTTTCTTGCAAGCTACCTGGCTCGAGCACTATCCTACAGCATACTGCCTTTACTGTATCTATTTGGAATTGAATTATTTCCTCTGTGTGGCCAAAGGCCTTTGGCAGCTGAGGCTTCTCATCCTGATCTTTTGGCTCTTTCCACCTCTGCTATTGGAACAAATTACAGCCACTATAGATTTTTTCTTCTTTTTTTTTCTTAGCCACATCTGGTTGACTTGGTCCATTCAGACCGGCCAGCGCTGGAGCTTTGTTCTGCTCAGCCTCAGTGACAAGACAGACAAACCAACACATTTAGTCTGAACATCTGTTGAGTGGTGATAAGCTGAACTTCCCTCTCCCTCTTTTCCCCCCCCTTTCTTCTTCCCTTTGAAAGAATATCTTTTTTTCCTAAGGATCTCCATTTGCATATGAATATAAACCGAAGATATCTCTTTAGGAGGGTAACACTGCTTCATAAGGAAACTTGAAAATGAGAAGCTACATGTACGGAAGCAAAGATGACGCCAAGTAACAATATCTTTGGCAAAGGCTCATAGTGCTGAGGAAAACTTTCGGGTTAGCCTTTTGTCCAGACTGTTGCTATGATTGGTTAGCATTGGTATTCTTTTGAGTAGTTGCTCTGTGTAATACAATATCTAATCAAGCACGCTAAAGGAGGCTATTATATCTGTTTAAATTAGATCAGTCATTGCTAATGCATCTAGGAACCAATAACGAAGAATATCAAGCAGACATCAGGTTATCTAGAGTGGAACTTAAACAGCCAAGTGCTTTATTTCAGGACAACTTAGCTGCACGGTTTGGATAGTAGAATGATAAGTACACTAAGAGGCTCTAAAAACCCAACCAATCACACAGGCTTCTTAACAAATGTGGTTTCATACAAATAACAATCCAACAGTTAATACAATGAAAGCTATCATTCCAATTATGTACCGTATTGTAAAAGAACAGTGTTTAATGTTGAACCATGAAGTAAATCCCCACCTAACAATTAACTTATCAGACCTAACTCATTAAGTTTGGTTTAAATTTAAAATTGTTTCTCCCAATCAGTGGTTTAGAAAATGTCATGTTTGCAGAAGTACTTGTTCTTGATTGGATGGTAGGTGTCAACTGTTGTAAATCAATGTGTGATGTATATACAATTGCAAGTTACATGTGTACCATTGATGTACATCTGGCTGACACAGCTACAGATTCAAGATACTGTGAGGATGTAAAGGTCATCAAAAGGAGTACTTTGCTACTGCACTGTATGGGTAACATTGTTAATCATCGTCAGACACAACTACAGCACCATAAATATCAGCTCTCTTTGATACAGTAAATACAGCCTCTATTAGTGATTTCTAAGAGCACACTGTACCATTCTTATCACTTGGACTAGAAATCAAAAATAGAAAGGTCTGTGTGTCTCTTGGCGGGGGCTGGACTGATGCTGGGGATTGTGGGAGGTGGGCGGGGAGGACAGAGGGTAGAGCGAGCCCGAGGCTGTAGAAGAGGAGCGAGCGGCAATCAAACCCACGGCTGGCAGTGAACACACCGCCTCTGACATCACACGTATGACCTTCTCCTTCGTCTGTTTCTCCTACACACAATGAATATCAGGTAACAATGACATGTATGGCCTGCAGCGTGTGTGTGTGTGTGTGTGTGTCAGTTGGCTAACAGCTCAGACTGATAGCATGTGTAGGGCTCACCTCCTGTCCCCCTGCTCAGTCCCACACCATATGGAGAAAGGTCACATCGACACACACACACACACACACACACACACACACACACACACACACACACACACACAGGCAGCCAGTAACATTCATTCCCGTAAAAACATTTTGTTGACTGACTGTTGGAGCATTTCAACACTCGGGTGGACCTTAATCTCTCCTTGAATCATTGGTACAAACAATGAGACACTGAGCTGAAGAAAATCTGCTTTACCGACAAAAAGTCAAATCTACAACACAGTGAACACAACAGTTTTCGGACAGAAGTCAATAGAGACCTGCTGCAGCAAGAAACATCCAATCAGAGAGCTTCAGATTCTGTTGCTGGCAGCTAATGGCTGGCTGAAGATAGAGGTTGATCTCTGTAGAACAAATAAAGAAGAAATAAATAACTAATGCTGCATTCACGTCATCTTTGGCAGAACAGGCTGAATGAAAAGAAAAAAAACGTTATTCTGACTTGTGAGCGTTTCTGCTTTATTTTGAAATAGTTACCTTTTTGCTAGCCCTGCAGTCATAACAGATATATATGAACAAGCAAACCCACAAAGACATACTGCATAGCTGCTTTTTAATACTGACTCAACTGTATTTGTGTTAAAACTGGATTTTATCTGGATATAACCGTCAGCATTGGTGGCTTGGCAGCCATTTGGCAGCCAGTTTGTTGACACTTCTGTAGTTGTTTTCAACAATTGGGAGATAATGTAGCTGCCTGAAATTCGGACTTTCCCAATTGAATGTGGCACGAGGTGCAGTGTTTGGTTCCTGATTGCAGCGATGAAGTGTTCAGAATATGCCGAAGCTGTGATTTCACTGGCTGGCAAGATTCTTCACAGCCTCTGAGGCTCATGGGTACTTTAGTGTTAATACCTAACATAGAAAACAAAAAAAGGATTAAAAGCAAAACTATAACTCTGTAATATTGTAAAACCATCCAGGACAGTCAAGTGTTTCTGTGTTGAAGACAGAGAGGAGCTGAGTTTCAAATGTTAATTTCTAGTAAGGAAACACATGTAGAACAAGCTGCTCTGCCTATTTACTCTCATTTCTATTGTTTGATCTGTGTAAGAAATCAGTCATCAATAAACACTATTACTCTGTGTTCATATGACGGCGCACATGTACAGAGAACAATTGCAAAGGACAGTTACAGTTAATGTACTCATTTCACAGAATTATTTCCACTGTGATAATTTCATGGTCTTCAATGTTGCTTGATTTAATTATGTAACTGTATTAAGATCAATGTCAAACAAGATCAAAAGCAAATGTCACTCCATAGCATAACATATATCCCTTTATCTGAAGGCTCTACAGGTTCATATAGTGATTCTACATTTGGTTTACTTGTAAAAGCAACTATATTTGGTTGTGATCCATTTGTGGATTTATTTCACACTTTCATACACAGAGCTGAAGATAAAAACAAAGGATCCATCTTGTCCTCCTGCATATTCTGTTCCCTCAATGAACGCTTCTTTCTCTTTATATTTTGAGTGTTTGATTTAATATCTCGTCTAAAATAGCTACCGTTGGCGTGCAAGGTTGTGTGTGTGTGTGTGTGTGTGTGTGTGTGTGTGTGTGTGTGTGTGTGTGTGTGTGTGTGTGTGTGTGTGTGTGTGTAGCCTGCTGAGGTCCATTAATAATGAATGCAGAGAGCAGAGGGCTCTCTGGATGGAAGCGCTAAGAGCTTTTGACAGACAAAAGATCATTGAGGATGGAGCTCAGCAAACAGACTGAAGTGGGTGGTTCAGCAGGAGATGCTCCATCTGTGTTTGCATGCACACAGTTATGTGACTATTACCAACATTTCCATTAGGACAATGGTGAAATTAAGCCATTTACGTGATTCTGTACTGTAAAGTGACACTTCCTATAATGGTCTGCTTCGCATGTGGTTATTGCTAGAGAAATGACTGAACAGAACATGAGCAACATAAACAGCTTTCATTCTGCAATATTTTACAAAGCCTAGAAATATTAAGTTAAGAACCGATTCCAATACAAGTCAGTGAATTTTTACATAACAACATGACCTGTCACCCTTTTACAAACTATTAACCATCAAAAATAGGTTTTGTGAAGTTAAGCATGCAGATGCAATTTCTTGATTCTGCATTGTTTATTTTTCTGTTTAATTCAGAAACTGATTCTGGTACAGCTTAGAACACATTTCCACTATAATGCTTATTTTCAGGTTCATACCTGTATTTTGGGTTTAAACTAAAGCATGATTACATGCTTTAATGTTCAAAAACCACATCATATTCCTCATACTGTCTGTCTGAATATACCTGCAATTACCCTCCATCTGAAATGCTTCGTTTTAGCTCTTTAAGCCCCCCTGCTGTAAAAAGCCCTGTCTGCTCTGATTGGTCAGTGTTTCTGAGTCTTCTGCATCTGCGCACTCAGCATTTCTGCACCGTCATTGCAGCCGAGCTGGGAGCCGGAATTGACAGTAACGGCAGTTCCTACCTATAAATAGTATAGTTGTGATATCACAACCGGAAGTCCTGACAGATCAATTAAAGGTTTCTGATACGAGCTAATAAGAGCTGTATGCATTTCTCTGTGGATTGAGCGTTTTGATATACAGTATTTCCATTACACCTCGACCTGGTTTGTAATAGAAAAAAACATGGAGATCTAATTTTTTATAATATGGGACCTTTAAAATAACTCTTTGCCCATGCTTATTCATAAGTTTCCAAGTAGCGACAACAAGTTTCTTGCCATACTCTTAAGATTAAGAAGTCTGTGTAACATCAGACAGACAGACCGATGAAGAAGCAGCAGCAACAGCTCAGTCAGTAGGGGATACATGGTCGGAATCTTGTGATGTAAACGTCAGGTACACGCTTACAGTAGAAAAACAGTCGTTTAGACACAGAATGGGATTTTGCTCATAGAACTGCTTGACAAGCTAAGCAGTGGTACATCTACACTTCAGACACAGATCAGTCTGGAAAAATGAAAACTACTGGGAAAAAGAACAGTCCAGCTCCTGCAATTTGTCCAAGGCTGATGGATCCAGCAATAACCCTCTGGGTTGTCAATTGTCCATTGGATTATAAAGCAACAATATATAAATGCACAATAAAGTAAATTCAGTTGGTAAAACTTGAACCAGTAACTAAACCAGTACATTGACAAATTGACAAAACCAACAGTTTGGGTAATGAGGTGATAATTTTAATGTTTTCTTTTACACATGGGTTTTCCCAGATTGTCTTTTTTAAAACACTGTGTGAATCCGTGTCTAGCAGAGTTGGTGTCTCAGTAACATTAGAAATCTAAAGGAATAACGGTCAGAACATTGAAATTAAGCCCCAGGCTGTAAAAGGAACCCAATTTTCCTTTACATTTCTGACACACATCTGAATCCTTGATGAAAAACACATATGCTTGACATGGATGGAAATGGTGAAAAGGTCATCTAGATAATTGAACACAACATAAATCTTTTGGACTTGCAGAACAATCGATTGGCTGATGTTTGAAGTCATGTTCTGGTAATTGCAGCCTTTTTTGTAACTCTAAAGTTCCCAAAAATGGTCATGAGTTGTTGTGCATGTAATTTGTAGATAATTGGTAAAAATATGCAAAACAGTAGTATGTTCCTCTAAACAAACATGACTTAAGTGGGGACGTGCCGTGACAGGTCTCCACTAAATGCATTAACATTCTTGTAACTACATATTACTACAATAAAATTCCACAAATGAAGAACACTCTACCCTAATTCTGAAAAAGACGATATTCAGACTAAGCTGTTTAAATTGCTAATGAAAGTAAGTATTCCACTGATATTCCCATTTGCACGTAGCCGTGCAGAACAGGATTTTTTATAGCGTTTACTAGCGGCAGCAGACATGTTGGACCGTGCAAACACAGCGTCCCTCTTTCATTCCTTCAACCAGCTTCTTGAAAAGGTTTGCGTAGTTATGTTTGTTTGATATCCAAAAACCTGTTGAAATCCAAGTCTTTGATAATGTTTAAAAGTAGCTGTGTTTCCCCTTCTTATCGGGTCTCCAGCCTTGCAAACTGTTGGCTGGTTGGTTTGTGTACAGAAACCATAGCAACGCACAGAGCTGACCTTAAGCCTGCGGTGAAAACCCAGATTGAGATGCATATTCCGAATGCGCTGTATACATGTCCAAACAATATCCAACCGGAATATGCTCTTTACATGACCTGCATCAAATTTGGAATATTGTCATATTTGGAATAATAGTGAAATATTGGTGTGCATGTAAACATACTGACTGTATCTTCCTCACATTATTCTCATTCATCGTCAATATAGCTGTGTCACAGTTGCATTCATGTAAAGCTCCTCACTGACTATGACACAAAACTGATGTCCCCGAATGAGGAATCAGTTTCCCCGCACGCTGCTGTAGAAAGCCTCCTTGAGAGGATCTCATCTCCTTGAGTCTAATCCTTTTAGTTTGTTCCTGTCTCTATATATTCATGTGTGCATTAGAGAGTGTTTATTTTCCCTCAACGTTATACAGCTTTTGGCTTCAAATTATGTTTTTCTCCTCGCTTTCTGGTACAAATAGGTCCTAATTAAAGTGCTTTGGCTTCCATAAACTGCTCTTTGAAGCTTTACCTCTTGATGGATCTCGCTCTCTCCACACAGCGGGCTCTGATGGCTAATTAGCCACTCAAAGGAAAAGGCAAAAAGAGGCTCTTTATTCAGCTAATTTGCTGATGCGGCTGTGTACACGGTGGATGTGTGTGTTTGTAAGAGTGAGAAGAGCATAATGACTTTTAACTGATGTGTGTGAATATATGCAATGCCTCAATATCAAACCGGTGCCATTGGCAGCGAGCTGCCTCCATTTATGTCTGAGCAGGCATCAGTGCTGCAGAGTGGATGTGGATTTGGTGCTTTGTTAAGAGACTGAAGTGCAGTTTGTGTGAAGCTGCCTGTGAAGATGCTGTTTGAGTTACTGAAGCAACGTCTGTACCGAGCCACACATCTACTTCTACCTCGCGGTGTCACATCATTCTTCAATCATTTTAAGCTCACATTTAAAGTGCAAATTCACTGAAGGCTACACATTAAAAGTCACAAGAAATGTTGCCTCTAATGTCCTAAAATCCTCATGTTTTTACTCCAGATAATTCCATGATGAGTAAGAATTAAGAGGAATTTTGAAATGCTAGGAGCAGTGACGTTTCTTTTGACTTCTACTTCTACTTGGCAAAGAAGTGAATGCATGAATCTGTGGAGGCTTGTGTGGTGATGAATGCAACACCCTCAGAACAGGAGAATAACTATCCTAACAGTTTCTATACTTAAGGTGAGTACTGAAACATCTGTTTGCTTTTATTTGGTTTATAGTGCAGTTAGATCTGCAGCTTTCCAGACAGATGCCGGAGCAACTCACATAACCATCTATGGGATTGTGATGTCATTTCAAAACCATGGGCATTAATCAGAGACCATCCACACGGAAACGCTTTTTCACGTTTTGCATCGTTTTGGCCGATTGTCCAAACGAATCCAGTAAACGCCACCCTTGCGGCTTCGTTTGGACGGCAAAGCCACATACTTGCGTATCGATGATGTCATCGCCACACCCCTCGACCTCTAGCCTTCGACCTCTTATCCTGCGACGAAGTCTCATAACAACAACAATGGCGGACTACATGCTTGTGTTCCTGCTGGAGAAGATATTGAGCCTATTAGGGTTACTAGGGCTGTTTGGTTTCTTCTTCTACTGTCTGTTTGTATACAGCGCGCAAGCTTTACTGGGGATTTCCACCGAATGCAGAACGTCTGCGGACCGGCTCCGCTGCGTGTCGGCTCCATGCTCCATGTGGGGTGATAAGGTCTGGCTCACAGTAGGTGTTCCAGTTCATCCCAAAGGTGTTGGATGGGGATGAGTTCAGGGCTCTGTGTAGGCTAGCCAAGTTCTCTCACACCAAACTGGGAACATTTCTTTATGGACCTGCGAGCATTGCCATGTTAAAACAGGAGACTAACTTCCCCTGTTAGCACAAAGTTGGAACCGCATTATGGTTGAAAATATCAGTTTTTACAAACGTATGTATGGACATGGATGTGTGGGCCATCTAGTGTGGCACAGCAGCATACAGAACATAAACTATCCTCTCATGCAGCCTGAACCTCAGCTCGCTTATGCATGACCGCTGCCATTTTGGAGACACCAGCTTCCTCATGCCTCCACTGCACTGAGCCAGCTGCAGTAACCAGCCAATATCTTTATGCTGGATGGTGACAATCTCGACCTTCCTCTGCTTCCAATACTGCCGCTGCTGCTGCTTCCAGTAACAGTGAAACCTCTGCAGTGCTCTGATGTGTTTATGATAGTTATTTCACTGAATTAATCTGAAATTTGATAGCCCAACCAATTAGAAAATATGATAGTACAGCAGCTAAAAACACCACAATTCCTGAAGTCTTAACTAATCTTTAATGATCTGAACTTTTTTTGATCTGAAGAGTTGACAATTTAAATATTCTAAAGACAACATTATACAAAATTAACTTAGTTTGTAGCGTGGTTTGTTTTAG
Organism: Perca flavescens; assembly: GCF_004354835.1. Lineage (NCBI taxonomy): Eukaryota > Metazoa > Chordata > Actinopteri > Perciformes > Percidae > Perca > Perca flavescens. Next base: position 13,662,920 of record NC_041341.1, on the reverse strand, counting down.
CATATATGTATATTTTCATGTATATCTTCACTGCATTTCTTTGCTGCATTCTATTGTTTCCTTCTATTTTTCTATTCTATTTCTTTTATGTAAAAATTGCAAACTGAAGCTAAAGATACAGGGACAATATTCTTCCTACACACTGGTTAAAAAGATCACTAACTAAATCACTAACATAAACTGCTGTCTGGTGCTTGGATAGAGTGAAAACCTGCTTTGCAGACAAACTACAGCAGCTCATCCCATCAATGATCAGCTCCCTTCTCTGGTTGAAGGTGTGTGACTCAATAAAACCAGCTGCTTAGGCAGAGTTACAAAGAAACAGAACGGTGCAGACTGAACAGTAGGCTAACAGCTCAGTCTCTTAACCGTTCAGCTTCAACGCATCAGTGTTTTTATCTGTAAAAAGTTTGTATAGCGATGCTGGCTGCTCAAAGAAAATCCCTTGAGCTGTACCGTTTTTTGGAAAGAAACATGTAAATGATAAACCTGGATAAGCTAATACTGAATCTGAGTCTCTTGTTTTATCTTTGCTGACTTCAAATTGAACTTGCAAGGCTGTGTTTTTCACACGGAAAAAGAAGTACACAATCAACGTGCCATTTAACACTATTCTATGTGGCAGTAAAAGCTTTTCAAAATCAGTGAAGATTTTGTGTTTTTTTGCATTTCAGTGCAATGCAAGGACCAAGGAAAGGGTTAATAACACAGTAGTCTATATCCAGGACGTTCCACTTCTGGGATTTCTCTGTTGCCGCCGGAAATTCCGCCGGACTTCACATTTTTTCCGGCCGGATGTCCGTTAACTTCCGCTTTCTTCGTGTTGTAATTTTAAACTCCGGTGGATTTATGAGAGCTATGGTTAACTGCTCCTCAGATCTCTGCAGGGTAAATCCAGACAGCTAGCTAGACTATCTGTCCAATCTGAGTTTTCTGTTGCACGACTAAAACTACTTTTGAATTATATATGTTCCACCAAAACAAGTTCCTTCCCGAGGCTATTTTGCAGCGGCACCTTGGCTCTGTCTGGTGCTTAGCACCGCCCAAGATTATTGTGATTGGTTTAAAGAAATGCCAATAAACTAAGCACGTTTTTCTCCCATCCTGGAATGCTGTGTGGACTAGCCAGACCCTCCATCGCTGCGCAGCTCCTCACACACATTTCCTCCAATGACCCCCCCACAAAAAAAAAACCCTGACCAAATCACCATCACTATATAGACACTACTGAATATTAACAATAAGTCCAAAATAGTTCCAGGTTTGCCTCATATGAAGACACACTAACAGACAAAAACATTACAATCAATCAGTTATGTGTGACACTCGCTGTAGTCATAAAGATGCCGACACAGCACTGCCACAGTGACAGAGCAGACACTTGTGTTTGTGTGAACATCTGTGTGTACCATCAGTGTGTTCAGGTATCCTCTCACTCTGCCTTAATTGAAAAAGCAGCAGCACAAACAGAGGAGAGTCCTGTGGGGTCTGATTTGAAAAGCAGGTGGAGGCTTCACTGAAAGAGGTTAATGGAGACGAGACCTGATGAAAGAACGAGACGACATCCCTGCAATCGCTGAGATTTTGGATCTGAGAGAAGATTGAAAAACTGAACATGCCTCAGTTTGGGGTTGCAATAAAACATATTTTCATCAGTAATGAATCCGTTTTTTTTGTGCAATTAACTTATTAATCATTTACTTCATCAAATGTAAAAAATCCTGACAAATGGCAACCACAAGATGCCAGAGCCTGAAGAAAAGTCTACAAATGGCTTTCTTAGTCTGAGCAACAGTCAAACGTCTGAAGAGGTTGGCATCGGATGTCCATTTGCATTTGTAATCTTATTTACTTATTCTTAGATCAGATATTTCCTGATTGAAACCATTATTTAGCAAATGTGGACATCATTTTATTTACACAAAGTTCTTATTCAGCTGCTTTTTGTTTAAACAGCATAGGCCATTTGAGAACTTTGGCCTCTTTTGTGAAATCAATAACAATTTTACATTTCTTTATATTCTTTCTTTACATTTCAGTATTGGTAATGGTATTAAAATTTGTATTGGCAATGGTATGGACATTTTCAAATAACACCAACCCCTAATTTAACTTAATCATTTATTTACATTAAACTAAGTAAAGCAGTAAATATTTATAATTAGGAATAATGGTTTAATGTGTAATGTTTTCTAAGGAAATTCAGAGGGCAATACAATTTAGAAAATGTTTAAATATTTTGATATCAATGATAATTAATTGTCTTACAACGGTCCTTTCAACGTGATTGAACCTAAGAGCATTAATTTCCGGGGACGCGCTCACACGCACAACCAATGTTCAGAATTAAAGCACGACACATATGGTAGCCATTACGCACATGCTAATTAAACTAGTAACTATAGTAAGTATTGACTAAAAGCAAGTAGCCGATTAGAAAGCAGTGAACTCAAGAGACAAAGAAAGATAATTAGCCAATGAGAGTGAGAGTACAGGAGTGAGTGAGTGCATGAAGAGAGCTGGCTCAGAGCTTTTATTGCTCACGTCCACACACACACACACACACACACACACACACACACACACACACACAAAATCACCTCCGACCTCCAGCCTCAGCCAATGAAATTTTAATCAACAGTCTCTGAGGGAGGAGAGCACTCAGACTCTCCTGCTGTGTAACTGCTCTCTCCATCTTCTCTCTATCCTTTTATGCCTTTCAGCACGCCTCCCCTCCTCCTCCTTCTCACCTCTATAAACACCTCCTCTTTTCTCTTCAATGCACACATTTCATTTCCTCATTCACAAAGCAAAGGTCACCTGCTCCTCTTTCTCCTTCTCATTCACCTTTGTTTCTATTACTTTCTCATCTTTTGAAAACTCTGGCTACACACAGAATGACAAATCACAATCAAATGCAAAGAAAATGAATACACAAGCCAAAACACAACTGATGTGGATTGTTGCCTCTAAATTGATGTATCTATTGCTGAATGAGGTAACGCAATGGTGATTGAGCATCTGGCCCACTGATGAAGGCCCTTAGCATTGCAGTGTTACAAACTGGGGGCTAGATTTATCAAGCCGTTTGCGCCTGTTTCCAGGCGCTATTTGGTCGCAAAGACGGACGTAACCGATGCGGGCTATTTACAAAAAGGGCGCACTTGGGTAAAATTCTCAGATTGTCTGCCACATTAGCGAGAAGAGACAAGTTGCGCTTTCAATATGCGTTTGTGGGAGGGTCGTGGGGAAAGTGGGAGTTCCACCCAAAAAGGTGGGAGGATAAGCGCAAAGTGCGCCTAATTATATATTCCGTGGTATTTACAAAGACAGTCAGTAAGAGCGCGTCTCTATTCTGCGGGGGAAATTCTCCGCCTCTTAAAAGCAGGTCTGAACCAGCCGCAATCGAGTTTCCTCGTAGACCTTTATGCCGCTGGTGAAATGGCAACAGTAATTTGAGCAAGACGAAGACATAGGCGAGGCTGAAAATATTTGTAACACAAGAATCACACTTTGTCAGTGAACACAACATCATTTAGCGTTACAGATCAAGCAGCCATGCAATATTAGAATTACTGGAAGAAATCAAAGATGACATTGAATCACCCACTCAGCGTTCACATTCCATTCCAGCAGTTGTTAAACTCCTCGCTACATTACAAATATTGGCAGGAGGATCATTTCAAACAGTCATAGCATCTGCAGTGGGAATATCGCAGTCTGCACTCAGCCATATCATAGCACAAGTACCGCTTTGCTACAGCGCAATTTACGGTATAGTGGAGAAAGCGGAGAAAGACGCTGATTGCCTGATGGATGTCAGGGTTGATAAATACTACGCAGAATGTGGAAGCATAGCGTGCGCTATTACCGAACTCGCATAAACAGACGCAGCGCAAACTGCGCTAGTGTTAGTAAATCTAGCCCTGTGTGTCTGTGGCGACATTTCTGGGAAAAAACACAAGCGGCGCACACTTAGCGATGCGTTTCCATCACCAAGCATTGGTTGGTCTGCCAGAGAGGGTAGGCGGAGCTAACGCAACAGGAGGTTCTTCAACTCACTTGTGAGTAAAGCCATGTATTGTTTTTACTGCTCTCTGCTAGCATTACGAGTAAACGATTACTATGGCCGAACATACAAAAAAATAAAAACTGCATTTACCACTTATCACCATAGGTGCTGCTAAAGAGAATGAAATGAAGATGTTCAAGATTGTAACTTCAATATTAATATTTATCACAATTTTAAAAAAGTAAAAAAAAAATTATATATAAAATAATCAATTATGATACATTTGTAGAAACGTGAATAAATCTTTTCTGTGAGACAAGCTCAGGAAACATCTCTGTGTGGATTTTTACTCATTTGCGCTTCCTTTCTCTTTCCTCTTCAGACAAAGCTGTTACAACAGAGACATTATCCAGAACACAATCACTCATCCACACTCTTTCTCTCTCTCTCTCACACACACACATACACACACACACACACACACACACACACACACACCATCTTTACTGTCCACGGTTATTAAATACAAGGACATAAAATTAATTAACAGCTTAATCACTCACTTGCAAGCACACGCATGCGTACACACACAGAGTGAGCTCTTAAAGGACAAGGCAGGTACGGCCTTTTAATTTGAGGAATAATTTAATACTGCTTAACCAGGCTTATGGCCATTCTCTCCCTCTTTGTCCCTCTGTGTGTGTGTGTGTGTGGGTGTGTGTGGGTGTGTGTCCTAGCTATTTCATTAATTGGCCGAGATGGAGGGATTGAAATCTGTGGCATTATCATCTGTTCCTCTGTCTGTTGTGCTTTCTGTTAATGAAGCTTCTCTCTGTCGCTCTCTCTCTCTCTGTCTCTCTCTCTCTCTCTCTGTCTGTGTCTGCAGGTCATTTGTCATGTCGGACGGCCTATCCTCCACCATGAGGCATTTGTCCAGCCTGGAAAGAATTATGGGCTTGCTGTCCATTACATTACAGACAGTGCATACATGTACGTGTATCAGTATTGTTTCCAGCAGCCTATACACATTTTTTTTAAACAATACCCTGCCCGCATACTATAAAACTAATGTTCCTGTTTATTTTTCTTGTAAAAATGACCTCCTTTTTTTTATAAATATCTAACCTTTGCTCGCGGGAAATTTATTATTTTCATTTAGACACATTTCCTTTTCTTTTGTCTTTTCCCACATACGTTCTGCTGATGTTACTACTGTTATTGTGAAAACACTGTTGCTGTAATGAAAGATATCGATTTGTGTGTTAGTGTTCTTGTGTTTAAATAGTTTAATGTGATGTAATGAATCCCCTCATTAACTACATTCTTATTTATGATCTATTGTTTTTGCTGTATCTCCTTTCAGTATTCTGCAGCAGTAATTTTATTTCCCCAAAGGGATCATTAAAGCTCGGCTTTATTTCATTTGAAAATAAAGTGTTTGAATAAATCTCGTCATTGTTTTTTCAAATGTAAATACCGTTTCTATCAGCCAAAGTGTATCTGAGCTACTTGAAGCATCCAGTGGTTTCCACTCTGAGTGCTTTTGTTCACTTTCATTCACACCACAGTTTGAGAGCCACAGACTGAAAGTGAATGTTAAACACTTGACTTTAGAAAAACTGTTGCTTTTGAAACTTAAATAAGGGTAAATGTGAGAGGTAAAGAGACCCTTCTGCCAAGTGGTTTGTTAAAAGCTTCATGTAGTTCCTGATAGAGGACAAAGAATGACAAGAACATAAACTACATGATGATGTTCAGCTTGAATGAAACACATCTTGTGGAACTGGCCTGTAATTCACAAACTCACTCATTCAAATGGATTCTCCACAAGAGGAATCTGTTCCGTCAGACCAGTTCTACATATGCCAACCTGCACCACATATCAAGAGAGTAAACTGGACTCAGACCTGGCCAAGGCCAATTGCATTCACATGCTCCTTGGATGGTACCATTTCCCAAGTTGGGAGTAATTCTTCCGACTTCGGTGTGTTTAACTTCAAGTCTTAATGTGGAAACAACAGGGACGCTACAAAGAAGATGTGTATTATACATATTGCTCAGAGCCTTTAAACAACACGTTGATAGCGGTTTCCAGTACTTCTACGACAACGAAGAGCAAAGGAAACAGATCAGGTGAGCCAGGAAACTTGCCCTATCTCGCAATGTAAACAAAAATGAAAAGAACATTTGTGTATCCGCCCGTGATTCGAATTACATGGCCTGCTCTGATTAAGCAGTCATCCATAATTCATATATTAGCCTTTTAACAAAAACATTTAAACACTTGACTCAAAATGTTATCTCATAAATAAATGTAACGCTTCCTTCAGATGGCGCACACATCATTAACACACAGCTAGCAGAAATATGCTTGTTAGTATGTGCCTCTTGGGGGGAGGTCTGTTCATATTTTCAACCACAACAACTTGCAGTTTGATATTGTAAATACTTTGTTTTCATAATTTATGTAACAGTAAAAACATACATGTAAATAATTAAATTTAATTTTCAATTCAACATTATTCATAATGTCAAACAGAAATAGGTTTTAAAAAGAGACTTATTTGCTGGCTTTTGAAAAAAGGGTTTAACAATTGTGCTGCTGCTTCAAGGTTTGGTACATTAAAGATGCATTAAACAACCTTTTTCCTATCAACGTAAAATCAGATGACTCCAGGATATGTGAAATTATTTCCAGTACTGCTATTGCCGCTGAGAATCAACACACCAAGCATTTCTGTGCAGCTTTTAGACCAACAAAACCAAAACAATGCTGCTTCTAACAGTAACAAATACTGGAGCTATAGTACAAATAGGCTACCTGCTTAGCATGAAATGACAGATCTATAATATGATTTACACCCCAGGGTTCACTGAGTCATCAAGGCTGCACATTGAACTCATGCTCTAACCACTGAAACATTTCATTCAAACCAAGAAATAGAGGAGGGAAACTGTCCTACTACCTGATTCGTTTTTTTTTCTGCAAACTAAAAATATCCTACGCAGACTCTGCCTGCCGCAACAACTCTCTGAGGGGAAACTACAGTAATGCAACGGAGAGGTGGAGTGTTTCTGTGTGTGAAACAGAGAGCAGCATATGTAAGACTTAGAGAATATGTCTTGTTTTGTTCTGTTCTATCTTGAGTGCACCTCTACTGAAGATTTAATGAATGTCAGGGTCATTTGGGTGGTTTGTCATGACTGATATTGATATTGAGAGTGTTTCTGGCCATTATCAGCTTGCTAGAATAAAAACTAATGCATTCTTAACTATTTAAGATTTAGTTTTTTTGGTCTTGCAAATCATAAGTCTGTCTGCAAGTTGCTGGCTGAATGCAAAGAGCAACTGTAAATATCATAGGTGAACGGATGGATTGATGGATGGATGGATGGATGGATGGATAGTTGGATGGATAGACTGATATGCCAATCTTCAGTAATACAACTAAACAAAAGCAAAAGATATACAATACATGTGATGTCGCTGCCCATAAAACACCTCATATCCAAATGTAAAAACACATCCAACATTACAATCCATTCCCATGTCCCAACTAATATAAGGGTAGAGAGGACTTGCTGAAGCGTTCTGTGGAGCATCTGGTCATCTAATCAGTCAATAAACACATTTTCTTTTCCCAGACCAAGTGCCTATTTATGCTGAAGTCTGAACCCTCCTTCTTGTTCCTCTTTCTCCAAAACAATTTATATTAGATCAGGAGTCATGCCAATTATAGAACCAATCTGTCTGAAATGCTGCTACCCTGAGAGGCCACGACACAAAGCCTCCATGACACCAACGTTAATGTATAAAAGCAAAATTTGTGATGGAAAGTCATTCTTTTCAATTGTGATTGGTGGATTGGCCAGCGGTGAAAAAGTCAATTTGAGCTTTTGCATGGAGTTCAACTGCACTGACCTTTGAGGGGATGGAAAACCAGAGTCAGAAATTATGAAAGATGTTATGTAAGCTGCATCTCAACTTCCAATTTTATATAACCCTGCCATGCCCTGCTCAACAAAAGAGATGCGGCATGGTCTGGAGTCAGGCCTCAGACAGCAGTGGATACATTCCTTTTAATAAACTGTATTAATGTCCGGTTAGCAACCAAGTGACCATTAGTCACACAAGCTTCCAGCACCACCTATTTGAGTGTGAGAATGAGTTTTGCTGTACCATTTTGTTTGTGTGGCCAGGGACTAAACTCATGGCTCTGGCTGCAAAGCTTAAGGGCTTTTCTTAATACTGTGTGTTTGTTCTGGTCTGAATCAGTGGATGAGTCTGTGACGGGAGGGCCAACATAAACACAGGACGATGGTCCTGAACAAGATCCTGTCTGCCCAACGTGCTTTATTGCTGGTCCAGGTCAGTGTGATTCATTCTCCGACTACCTGCTCACCTATGCATCATTAACCTGGCTGTGGGAGCCGTTTCAGGTCAAACTTGCAAAGAATAACTTGCAGTTGGGTCGGAGCGAGGTCGGATCATGTTCCCACCCCAAGCGAATCACTCTAGAATTAATTTGTGAAGAAACCAACACCACATCCTCTAAAGGGTCTTGGAGCAGCTGTTTTGGTCCACTCTTGAGTTCCATTGCCGTGTTCAGCTCTGCCCAAACAAATCGTATCAAGGGGGGAAAATAAACCAGGGTCAGATGAAACAAGACTAAACAACAGAGATTATCAAACACCCGGTTATAGTTAACAAGTTATATCAAATAGTAACCACGACAACCTTTCTAAACACAGTTTGAACATTTATTTGACTAGTTTTTCGTGTCAACAGGAACACTCAGAAGTTTCCTTTTCGGGTCAATGATGAAATCCTTTTGCATGCGTTGCGACTGAAGTGGCCAACTTCATTTCTGCAGGTCTGATCTTTTGCCATTTGATATAAGACCCTCAAGGGCAGAGTACTCATCTGGACATTTTTTAAGATGAAAGGGCAGCTGCAGTCAGCTGTGTAAAAGTTAATCAAGAAGGTGATGAGATGGTTCCATAGGGAGCTTCTGCTTTCATAAAAATAATGTCAAACTTTATTATTCAGTCTGACATACTGAGGTCTGGAGGATACCCAGGTGACTATTTGAACCAATATTACTCTTTTACTTGACATGTCCAGTCAGTCGCGTATGTCCTCGTATTTGACCGATATGATGATGTCTGATTGACAGCATTTTTTATTGTGCAATTGTTCAATCTGTGCACATGCTGATCAGAGGGACATAATCAAAAGGACCTCAGGACAATATTGACAAAAACAGCCGTAACTCTGTCTAAAGCTCATAAAAGACACACAACACACAACACACAACACACACACACACACACACACACACACACACACACACACACACACACACACACACAAACACACACACACACACACAATCAGGCCTCTCTCCTCTCTCTCCCTTCCTAATTGACCATGAAAGCACCCCATAAATCGAGTTACTGCATTGTGCCTGTCTAGTCATATAAAAGAGCTTTAATGGTTTCGCTAGGATCTCTGTTGGGAACATTAGGCAGAACTCTCCACATTCATTAGCCCATTAGCCTGCTTCAATATTGACACTGTCTCATTTGTCCCCTCCCCTGTCTGTCAGGGCCGAGACACTCTGGGACCTGGGTCTGAAATTTGCCCTCTGGCTCTGCTTTGGTATGGATCTATTCATGCTGCTCCACCGTTCCAACAGGTTCAGCAATACCGCTTTGGGAAATGTCTTGAAGCCGAATATTCTTGAGGCGCAAAACGGAAACCAGTCATATTTTACTTGCAGTGGCCGGGCTACTTTGCACAATTTTCATTAGTTTGATAGTATAATTATAAAAACCTAAAGCTTCATTCATAATCATCTGCTGGTTTTAAATGTCATATAAATCAATACGTCCATTTATCCATAGACAGACAGGATGGATAGATAAAAGTTGCCCCCAAAGGGACTCGATATCTTTACAGTAATAAAAACTGCTGGACGAAGCAGTGTTAAACATAGGACTGAGATTTTTCACTTTAATCTACATAACCATTGCCTATAATAATGGTGGACCCTGGTCACTATCCATATCATTAAAATGACCTGCAGTCAGAACTGACATTAACAGATTTACATTTGTGGAAAAAAAAAGACACTGTTGTTCTTAGTGTACACACTACAAGGTTTGTTCAAATCCACTGTGTTATATATCCCACAAGACAATCCTGGATTTTTTTAAAAATATATCAGAGTGAATTTTGGGGAAAACTGCATACAATGCTGCATATTTTACAGTATTTTCATGTGATGAACACTGCAGACAAAAAACTTCTGTTCAATGTAAAGGGCATATTGTTTCAATGAAGTGTTGTTCAAAATAGAGTTGTATGTATACTGTATCAAATGTATCAAGGCTAGCATTTTAACTTAATAAAAGCTGCATTACTGAATGACTCACAAATTTGCCTCATGAAACCTCTTTAGATATAAAAAGTAAAAGCTCAGTCAATAAAACTTAATGCAGATATATGTATATGGTAATAATTCCAAAGAAAATTATCATTATTGCAGTACATACTGTGTGTACATCAAATAAACAAATTTCAAAACATTAAGAAAATGTCCTACAGAGATCATTTATATCCACCAGCAGTACTGAACAGCATTGCACTGAACCCAATGAACCCACTGAAGTAGAACATTAAGTTATTGCAGATATGAGACTGCAATTCTGCCAACTAGCCAGCGAGGAGATAGCATGCATGTGAATGTACGTGCACACAAACAGACACTCTTCACACTCACACTTTATATCTTCTATCCAAATCCACAGGGGGTGTCTGGCTTTATTTAGGTGCATGAAAGACATACCGCTGTGTGTGCTTGGCAGCTGGTCCAATCATGATAAGAATGCAAATTCACATTTGATTACTTTTATACTTGTGCTTTGTGGAGTGAGGTGAGTTTTACTTCAGTATCAGCTGCTGTCAGCAGGTAGCACTGCTTTGATTCCTTTGAATCCAGAAAATGCTGATATTACGGTTGCATTTTCTACAGTGTGTGACAATATGACAACCCATCTATAACTGTGTGTGTGTGTGTGTGTGTGTGTGTGTGTAAGTAGAAGCCTGTTTAAGGTCAGTCAAGCTGTGTTGAGCATGGCCTTTAGCATTCTGCCCCCCTGTGGAGGGTCCTGCAGGGCGGTCTGCATTGCGTGACCGAGTTCACGGACATTTTTTTATGTTGTGTTGGTGTCACGGAAAAAAAGTGAAAGCATGCCACCTGAGGCCGGCAGATGCTTTCAGAGGACAGACCCAGTGCTACATTAACCAAAGCCTTACAGTGTAACCCTAATTCTATGAGCGTCCCACCCTGCTGCTCCCAGAGTTGCTGACTTGCCAGGTTCAGGTACATAAGCTATTCATGTCACTGGTGCTCCACTTATGCTCTTTCCACAAGCAGGAGGAACTGCTTTAAAAAACTACAGAGATGTAAATGAACCAATGTGAAACACTGGATTTCAAAGAATTCTCAATTTAGGGTGTTTTTACTGTATTAAGGGGCAGAACGTCTAATTGATCTATTTTCCGTTCCCATGAAAGGCTTCAGAATAGCTACTACTACTAATAATAGAACTACTGTAAACATAATATCTGGTATTCCAATAATGGCTTAAATAATAGCCAGCACCAAATGAAATTATGGCCGGATGCTAGAAAAGGTCAGGGGGGGGGGGGGGGGGGGGGGGGAATATAATCAGAATAAAAAAGGGTTTCTTCCTAAAATATAATAAAGTGTACTTATAAAACAAGGGAAATTATATTTGAAAAAAAAGGCCTGTCTCTAATATAAGCCTGTTTCAAATAAAGTTTTAGTAAAGTTAAGCTGGAATTTGCTCTCCAACTTTCAAGGAAATCCAGCTGTTAGTATAATGGACCAAAGTCAAGGAGACTATTTTGACATGGTGATGGCACTAGATAAAAGGTTAGGAGGTTGCCAAATCACTAGGGATTATCCTCTGAGGACCATGAATATTCACAGCACCTTTCAGAGTAAGAGAATGTTGCTCATCCAATGCAACAGACTACATTTACAATGAGGATTTCTAACCTGTAGCTAGTGACGTATATATAGACACACTTCAATAACTAGACAAACCAACATAATCTAAATCCTTGTTTTATAGTTGCACCTCCAACTTCCTGTTTTAACCCCCACACTAGCGAGCAGTTATTTGGTGTCGCTCATCGCCCATTTCTCAATCAGTTAAATGAGGTTATTGTTGGTGACAACCGTTTAGTTTAAATGGCTGCTACTCTGAACAACAAGCTTGATTTTATCATCCACACATTAGTCTGAATGCAAACAGATACCACAAGCTGTTAAATGATGTTGTGCATGATGATGGTGTTTATATATGATGTCAGCACCATGGTGCTGTGTTTGGTGTGTGTGCGTGTGTGTGTGTGTGTGTGTGTGTGTGTGTGTGTGTGACAGGCTGCATACTACAGCACACATGCTGACTTTTACCCCCTGATGTATTCCTGGTATATTGCTGACAGCCTGCAGTCTAAAGAATACATTCATTTAATGATCGCTGGCCTGGGTATTGTGTGTTTGTGTGTGTGTGTGTGTGTGTGTGTGTGTGTCAGCAGTTGGTGTGCTAACAACAGACTCCCTACTGCTCACTGGAGTCAGGAGATCCATGTGTGGAGGTCACAGCACAAAAATTTGACTCATGGTCATATATTTTATTGAGAGCAGATGGAGTAGATTAAATTTAACAAACACAGCAGATAAATACATTAGATGACATTAGAATAATAATAACACATCTGTTTACCTTTAACCACAGACTTGACCGAACAATTAACATTTTGGATGTTGGCATTGGAATGATTTCAGCAATTAATGTTTTTAAGTAGTAGAAGTGAAACTTTCCACATTTTTGTGGCATTATTGTGCGTTTGGCAGCTTTGTACATTGCATAAATGAACAGGAAGAACCTATAAAAAATAAAGTACTAGTACGTATATATTAAAGGATGAAAGCCATCCGAGTATAAGGTTGCGATCAAACCGAAAATTGGACCGCACTAAAAAGACCAAACTCTCAAAAGGGTTGATGTTGAGTACAGGTTTCTACAGCTAATACAATCCTAAAATTCTAGTTTAATATATAGATTCATGAGTTTGAAGACACAAAATTAATTTATATTTATATCAATTATTCTGGCCTCCATCTTGACAATTGTTAAGGTGAATTGTAGAATCAAGACGTTCACTTATTTTCTATCTTATCTACCAGGATTGTGGGCTTGCATATATTTGATTGACCAAAGCTGTGTGTTGTGGTAAAAATCTTCTTTTGCAGGAGCCCTCTTGGGGCCACTACTGTGCCGACACATTGAGGAGCTGCATTTTATTTCTTGGACGCAGGGCTATTGTCAGTCTGAATGCAGCATAAAGAGAAAGAGTTGTAAGAGGTATTCAGGGTAAAGCTGCAGATATAGTTCAAAAATTGATGTGAACAAGTAAACATAAAAAAAGATGTGGGGGAATTTTAGATTGAGGTAAAATAATTCTAAAAATAAAGCTGAATATGTCAGATGTATAAAGGCATTGATGCTGTTTACTCTGTACTGTCAGTTACCAAAACATGAAGCCACAAATGCTATAAAAAGACATCATCAATGTTAATCTTTGTAGACCATCCTGACAGCGTGTGATCATGAAGAAGAAAAAGATACACCCAAAACTCTTAATAACCCAGAAACACAGAGAGAGGTAAATAACTAAAATGCAGAGAGGTGGGTAAAAAGAGAAAAAGGGACTTCAGTTCATTTCAGTAAAATTTGGTTTCAATTTAGTCCTTTAGAAGTGTTGCAGACAACATGTGTGTGTTTTTGTGTAATGTAATCAGGATGTGGAGATTACCATTAAATCGTCCGGCAGGGATTACACTCCCTTTCACCAAGCTGATTCAAAGGCTGCACTTATAAACGGGGGTTAACAGCTTGTAATAAGACGCTGGATTGTGTGTGTGTGTGTGTGTGTGTGTGTGTGTGTGTGTGTGTGTGTGTGTGTGTGTGTGTGTGTGTGTGTGTGTGCGTGCGTGTGCGTGTCCCATGTGCCAAGCTAATCTTCATCGCTCAGAGCGATGAGAGGGCCAAAGAAAAGCAGCCGGCACAGTGAACAACTCTGAGACAAAGACGTGACGAGAGATGGGATGAGAGAGGGCAGAGAGAAACACACACGCACACACAAAGACACACACTGAACACAAAATGATAGAGTCAGACACACTCCCCCAACAACAACAGTGCAGAAGTAGAGGATCGTCACCTTGCTCCTGTGCGAGGTCACATCAACAACTACGTATTTTACAGTGTGTATGTGTGTGTATGTGTGTGTGTGTGTGTGTGTGTGTGTGTGTGTGTGTGTGTGTGTGTGTGTGTGTGCAGGCGCGCTCAAAGTGCTATGTGTACTGTCTCTGTCAGAACATGTAACATCATGACTTGAATCTCACACTACAGAAAAAAGATCTCTGATGTTGTAAAGAACAGTTTCAACATAACTCTCCTCAACACGCAGCCCTGATAAGGTTAGTCTACAGAACATGAAGAAGTCCAAGTGAACTTTTGTAACAATGTTATTCATCAGTTGAATGTTTAAAAAAAATACCAATACGAGGGCTGGTATACATCTTTGCGACAGTTCAGGAGAATTCACTTCAATGTCAGGTGGGGGTAAAGTTGCAAAAACACAATTTATGATTTTAGCATGCCTATTGCACCTGTCCATGCACCACCTCCTCTGCAGACTTATGTGCACAACCATTGATTTGTGCACACAGCTGTGCTTTCATCTTTGTGGGAGTTGCACTCTAACACTGTAGTTTGCTGTTTACTGTCACTATTTTCAAATGTAGGCTACATGGCATTCCCAGTGATGGAACAATGACATGTAATTTATCTAGCGTTCATCTTGATTTTTCTATTATATTTCCTATAGCTGATTTCTAAACTGTCACCTACTGGCAAGCACATGAGGAAATATTAAAATGATGTTTCCAAGCAAGATGGAAAAAAAAAAAAAAAAATATATATATATATTGTTGTGTGCAACCACTGTTTAATTTTCAACTGTTGTTCATCAACAATGGCTACAGTCAGAGCGACGACAGACTGTTTTCAAATTTCAGGAGGGTCTCAGTATCTCAGCGTGCACTGCAGCACTTCAGACGGCACAAAGGCATACCTCCAATTAAGTGCAGGTGATTTCGATAAAGAAAAGTGAAAAATGAAACATTTTTGGTCCTGTACTGTCCTCTATCACTATCACTGATCCCAAACAGATCCACTATGCTGTTGTGGGAGGGTCCTTTGTATCATTATGGTTCTGTGCAGAACCTCTTCCCTAGCCAAGGACCAATAAAAACCCTATTTTCCAGCATGCACAGAGGGCTCCAAAAAGTATTTCTCGATGTTATTGCTTGCTAAAGCGTCTCTTCCACTTACAAAAAAAGCAGAGCTAACAAGGCGAGTGTGCACAGGACCTGCTGATGTGTATCAGAGGCAGAGAGTCAACAACACCGCTGACCGGCCGATGATGCGGTTTATAGACCAAAGACAAGCAGAGAGAGTAGCTTTAAATCAACACTTGAGCCAAGTAAAGTCTGGGTTTACAGCTCAGCTGGAAATCTGAATCAATGAATTTTAAACACAGTGCTACATCTCACCATGAGCCACCAAGTGTCACAGAGACATTTCTGGAGGCAACGAACAACAACAAAACCTAGAAGCCAAAACACAGATATTCCTAAAGCACATCTGTGCACAAATCTGCGTCCTGACTCAGTGCAGGGCCTCATTATCACCTGGTAAACACATGCTGCTGCTAGATGCTTAACAACAGAGGAAAACTGACTTTCCACTCAGCTTTCACACAGTTGCATGTTGATAAAAATGCACAACAAACGTATGCTGTTGACAATAAAACATTAAAAATGTAATATTCCAATTTAATTATTTGTGTTGCATTGCTCTTGATAATAATGTTTTACAATCTGAGCTTACAATGACAGCTTTGCTATGTGAAACAATACTGATAAAGCTGTTCAGAAAACCTGAACCTGCAACATGTTTTGTATTGTACTATACAAACATCTGACGCAGTTTTCTTTCAGGAGTGTAATTTGCTCAGACAACATGCAGACCGGAGATATAAAACAACAAAATGTAATTTGTGGCCTACTTATGTGCTCACAACAACCATTTAGTTCGGTGTTGCTTATTGCTATTGCCATAGATACAATGTAACAACATGCCATTTAACAGCACGTTGATGACATTTTACCCAATTAACCTCAACTTTAAGTAGATGTTGTCTCTGTTGGCCACATGGGGGTATACTGCAGTTAGGCATCCTGCACACTGCCTGCGTGGCGTAAGCGTGTCAGCTGTGTGGCGTGTCCATTTTTATTTCAGCTCCCATGTTAACAGGTTAGAGCTTGCACACTGCCTGCGTGACACGCACGCCTCAGGCGTGGCTCGAGCCGCGCCGAAAACGTGTGCATGCTAGAAATAGTAATAACCGACGCCTATTTTTCAAGCAACACGCAAGCGTGTTGGAAGTGTTTCCAGGCAAAATAGAATATGAAAAGATGTTTATATGTCATTTTGACATGAATACATTTGATAAATGACATTTTGATGTTTGAAAGTCTCTAGGTTTTGACATAAATGAGATATAAATGTTATAATAATTATTGATTTTCAAATATTGCACCTGTCAATACAGAACGAAATATTATGTTGCCTATTTTGCTGTCAATACTGCCGACGTTGTCTTTGCTGCAATCAAATCAGTATATATTTAT